>NC_085956.1:3030303-3333333 GCF_963556715.1 Cydia fagiglandana
AAAATTACTTTATTTAAGTTTATTACATATTTGTATTTTTAACTGTTCACTATTAAATAGAACTAGACGGGCCCGCGGCTCCGCTCGCGTAAGTTTGTATTGTGTTTACTTAAATACCGACATTATTATGTAATCAAAAATTAACCGTCATCAGCATTCAACCCTACCAGAGTTCATAACTGTGATGGACTTCCTAATTATATAATTGTAACCGTTATTTTATTTAGATAACCTAGTAAATAAATTTATCAATAAATGATGTGATTTGATAAAAGGCAAATAGTATTTTTTCATACACGTATTTATTTACTTACTTTTCAACATAAATTATCATTATTTTCATAAGCCCATTTTCGAAACCGTTCATTAGATTAATCGCCGCCTTAAGACGAAAGTGAACGACCCGCCCATAAACCGCCTTTTCATACAAACGTAGGTAGTCCCCATTTTTCTTCCTAGATATTAACTTTACTTACTTACGTTGCGTACTACGGTGACGCAACGACCAAAAGTGAGTCCTGTGGCCTATTTTATAAAGCTACAAGTTACAATTTACAAGCGGAAGTCTCTTTCTGACCCTATGTGTTAGAAAGAGACTTCCGCTTGTAAATTGTAACTTGTAGCTTTATAAAATTAGGCCCTGGCCTCCGACTCCAGATCACGCCAAGCGTTCCTCTCTCGGTCTTGCGACAGCTCTCGCCAGTCGCCATGCCAGAGTTTGAGCAGGTCTTGAGCTATACTACGTTGTTTCAACTGATACCTAGGACGGGACGTCCAATCGGGTGTCTCCCATTTGGTTGTCCCAAGTACGCAGTGTTGCCAGATGAAATCTGAAATATTCAGTAGAAAAAAAATCGGTTTAGCAGTAAATAGGGGAAAAAAAGCAGTAGATTTAAAAAGTGATGTCTGCAATAGGTAAAATTGAACAAAAAAATATGCTCTGACCTGACACCAACCTCCCATAGAATTTTTTTTTTCCGTTTTAGGCCCCATTCGCACGGGAGCTTTTTCACCGCGCGTTAATAAAGCGTTTGAATGATACAAATGGATAATCATGTATAGCTGGTCAAGCAAATTTTGTCAGTAAAAAAAGGCGCGAAATTCAAATTTTCTACGGGAAGATATCCCTTCACGCCTACATTTTTCAAAATTGCCGCCTTTTTCTACTGACAATACCTGCTTGACCAAATATATGTATTCACACGAAGGCGGTTTTTAAGTGCGGCGCTTTTTTATCGAGCACTGTTCACTAGACGATACGATACGACGGTATAAAGTAACTAGATGATCCGGTCACTACGAATAATCATTCGTTTTCGAAAAATCAGTAGCTCAGTAGCAAAAAGCAGTAGATCAGTAGATATTTTTAAAATCAGATAGATCTACTGCTTAATCAGTAGATCTGGCAACACTGCAAGTACGCTCTCCTCCTCTCACTTCTATGGCAACAAACGATATATTTGGCTACTTTAAGTAGCTAACACACTATCGCACCGCACCAAGGTCATTGTGGGACACACCCATAAGTAAGAGGGAGAAAGAGATATCGCTTTCTCCCTTTTACTTATGGGTGCGTCCCACAATGACCTTGGTGCGGTGCGGTAGTGTGTTAGCTACTTTAGCCTTCACTATCTATTAGATGCCGACTGTACATTTGCTTCATGAATTTGTAGTCTCCATTAGATATATATCGGAGCAGCCAAGGTCGCTCAAAAATATCTGAACATGCACTTTAACTTCATTATAATTGACATTGTTCAGATTCTGATATCTGAGAATCTAAAGCCCCCTCCAGACTATGCGCGTGAATCGCGGGCGAAGCCGCGAACGCGAGTGTGGAGTCGATTTTCGCAGACAGCGAAATCGACTCCACACTCGCGTTCGCGGCTTCGCCCGCGATACACGCGCATAGTCTGGAGGGGGCTTAATAGTGACTGTTCAGCAAGAAGAAAAAAATCCTACCTGGTCGAGTCGTATCGTATTACCCAAGGCCCCTACGTTTTCTGTTCTCTTTGACGGCGCAGCAACTAGTATCATTTCTCTCTCCACGCTCTTTTAAAATGCCATTTGTCAAAAAAGGACAACCATACTGTTGACAAAGTGAACTTCAAATCAAGTGTTGCCTTTTTTGATGCATCCAGGCTGTGTATGTGTGCGTAAAAACGTGTATGTGTGCTCTTTTAGGGATGTGAAAAGTCGATTTTAATCATGTTATATATCGATAAACGCTACACAGCGGAACGAAATACCTATTAATTGAAGCTTCAATATCTTCGTTAAACATATACATAATTGAAATGCTAATGAATAATAAATATGTTAGAATATAATAAAATATGTCAATTATTGCGGAACACATATCTAAGTAGGTATTTATGTATTTTAATTAAATATCTGAACTTTCCCTTGGTTCCCTGCTGGGGCGTGACGATAAAATTATGATCTGATAACCACAATAAAGAATAAAAGCGTTTTTGTTCATTTTAGATATCGTCAAACCTTTGAAGTAAAATTAAAATTGTAAGAAATGTCGATAGTTTATCGATATGACTTTATCGACATGGCTACAGCAAGGTGGTGTTAAATTGTTAATCGTACACTAAACAAAAGTGGCAACAGTGACAGCTCGCTGAGACCCCGTCTATATATATTATAAGTCTATGGTATTACCCGAAAAACAGTCCCCGAATATCTTGGAGGATATAACCAACGGAGACGCCATGTCTAAAATTTTCGGTACAAAATAGTCTGCCGTTTTTTGCGGGGGAGGGGCACATCAAATGTATAGGTACGTCATGTCAGATAAACGTCAGTCCATACATATGGTTGACATGAGGTTGACCATTGGCCGCCTATTTTCGACAGAGGGGAAGGCCTGTTAATGGCGGCTCCATTGTTAATTACTCCGAGCCGAATATGCATATCTCCAAAGTCATAGAAGTATAATTAGTAACTTACTGATGGGCTCCATAACTTGCTATCAGTTTTGTATTTTTGTTTTACGCCATTGGACCTAGCGCCATCGCCATTTCATCTTTTGGCCCTCCTTGGCAGCCATTCCCTGGACGAATGGCAATGTTTGCCGAAGCCGTGAAAGTTAATCTGGGCTATAATCGCGAAAATCGAAGTTCGCAAATTGTGGGGATTATTCTCTGTCACTCTAATTACGCCTTCATTGGAGTAAAAGAGAAAGATCCCTGCACTCTGCGAATTTCGGTTTTCGCGGTAGCCGCTCTGTATATTGTAGGTATAGCTGGTCAAGCAAACCTTGTCAGTAGAAAAAGGCGCGAAATTCAAATTTTCTATGAGACGCTATCCCTTCGCGCCTACTTTTGTCAAATTTGCCGCCTCTTTTACTGACAAGTTCTGCTTGACAAGGTATATTTACTAAATTTACGGTGGGAAAAAACAAAAAATGTGAGACTGTGAAAAGGACAAACAATAATAGCGCTTTCGCTGCTACTCCTACTGAAAGATACATAAGACTATCCCGTTCGGTCATTTCCCCCACCCCTCATGCCAGATCCAGTTAAGATACTATAATAAATTCATGACCGAGAGTTACCGAGAAATGGCTGAGCGTCGTAAAGTGGAGTCTCGACAGTACAATTTTTCGCCAATCTGATGAAATTGTCCGATCAAATCAGCAGGTGCGGACTTAAAAATGAAGTTAGTATCTATGCAATGTAAATTGGTGATTAAATTTGTGTACGTGTGGACGCTAGATGAGATTGGCGTCAATTATTTCCTTATCAAATCGGTCGATTTGCCCATCTCCTCTGGACTCCACTTTACGTGGTGCGGTGCGATAGTGTGTTACCACTTTTAATCCTACCCAAGCCCCCTACTCTGTCTGTTCTCTTCATAGACTTATAATATATATAGACGGTGTCATAGCGAGCTGTCACTGTTGCCACTTTTGTTTAGTGTACGATTAACAATCGACATTTCTTGCAATTTTAATTTTACTTCAAAGGTTTAACGATACCTAAAATGACCAAAAACGCTTTTATTCTTTATTGTGGTTATCAGATCACAATTTTATAGTCACGCCCCAGCAGGGAACCAAGGGAAAGTTCAGATATTTAATTAAAATACATAAATACCTCCTAAAATAGGTGTTCCGCAATAATTGAATTATATTATTATATTATAATATATTCATTATCCATTAGCATTTCAATTATGTTTATGTTTAACGAAGATATTGAAGCTTCACTTAATCGCTATTTCGTTCCGCTGTGTAGCGTTTATCGATATATAACATGATTAAAATCGACTTTTCACATCCCTAAAAGAGCACACATATACGCTTTTGCGCACACATACACAGCCTGGGCGCATCAAGAAAGGCAACACTTGATTTGAAGTCCATCTTGTCAACAGTATGGTTGTCCTTTTTTGACAAACGGCATTTTAAAAGAGCGAGGAGAGAGAAATGATACTAGTTGCTGCGTCGTGAAAGAGAACAGAAAAGGTTGGGCCCTTGGTTCTCTTTCACGGCGCAGCAACTAGTATCATTTCTCTCTCCTTGCTCTTTTAAAAATCATCATCAATCATGTTATATATCGATAAACGCTACACAGCGGAACGAAATAGCGATTAATTAAAGCTTCAATATCTTCGTTAAACATAAGCATAATTGAAATGCTAATGGATAATGAATATATTATGATGTAATAAAATATTTCAATTATTGCGGACCACCTATTTTAGTAGGTATTTATGTATTTTAATTAAATATCTGAACTTTCCCTTGGTTCTCTCCTGGGGCGTGACTATAAAATTGTGATCTGATAACCACAATAAAGAATAAAAGCGTTTTTGTTCATTTTAGGTATAGTTAAACCTTTGGATGGGAGAGAACAATCTCACACCCGAGGATGCCGAAGACCGGGCAAAGTGGAGAAGGCTTAGCAGGAAAGCGGACCCTGGCGCTAGGCCGGGAAAACGCTAGGTCGAAGAAGAAGGTATAGTTAAACCTTTGAAGTATAATTAAAATTGCAAGAAATGTCGATAGTTTATCGATATGACTTTATCGACATCGCTACAGCAAAGTGGGTCGCTTTGTTAATCGTACACTAAACAAAAAGTGGTCCCACTGACAGCTCGCTTGGAAGGCATCTGTATATATTCTTATATCTATGATCCTACCGAAGACGAGGCAGTTTGGCCTATGGTCTTAACCTGGCGAGAATGACGAATAAAAAAAACAATCATTGTCAAGAATGTCAACTTGACTTCTAGATGCATACCGACTTCCACAATATGGTTTTGTGAAATTCGCTTTGATGTAAGTATTGTTTAATGAATGAGATGCCGTATTAAGTACGATTCCCACCGAACGGGCGCAGTCGAAGCGCATTTCACATTTGTACGGTCGCAAGCCGGTCCGCTACTCGCGGACGCGTCCAGACGGACTCAATCGCTTCTGCCTTACCCACATAATGTTTACTTGTTTAGGCACATTGAAAATGCGCTCCGGCGCTGCCTGACTCTACCCAGTCGGTGGGAATCGTACATTACTCAAAATATTTGTTTTAAAATGAAATACTAAAGCCGTTTTTTAGGTTATGCCTGTTTTGGCCTTAGCTGTCATATCAATGGACTACTAGTTACCAGAGGTTGGAAAGAGGAGCTATTTACCATCTATTTATATTTGTTGAGAAGTGTGTGTGGTGTGATATTGCAAGATAGAATTAGGAACAGCGTGATAAGGGAAAAGTGTGGACTGAATGTAGATGTAGTGACAAACATTGAGAAAGGTATGTTGAGATGGTTTGGACATGTGGAAAGAATGAGTGAAAGAAGGCTGACAAAGAGAGTGTATGGGGGAGAAGTGGAAGTGGGAGTTGGAAGGGGTAGACCTCGGCGGACTTGCTCTGATCAGATCGGGGAAATCCTGAAGAAAGGCCAGGTTAATGTTAGATAAAAACACGTAACTTCAATTGTATGTTTATTTTTTATACTGACATTATTATTATTTTTGTATCTCCTTTTGGATATCACGGGCCTATAATCCCGGTTTTTTTTTATAGGCTTGCGTGGGGACACAGATCCAACACGTAGAGGCCCCTTGGAGAGCTTTAATGTCATGTAGAACGCCTGCTGGAACCCGTTCACAGGCGCAACAATAGACACCCATGAACCGGTCGCAGCAGGCATTGGGACTATTGTAGCAAAAGTGAATAGTATACCGGTCTATGGATTGAAGTTTGGGTGGACAATGAGACTGGGCTATTGTAAAGAGTTCGGACACCTGCCATAACAATGCTAACACACGTTATCGAGGCAGGTGGTGACTTGCCGCCGACTAGATGGGCCCCTGAAACTGCCGTCGCGAAGACGACCAGGAGCAACATCGGTGGGAGCGGCTCAGGGGTGTCGAGAGGTGTGCACCGCTTTCTACCCAGTGGCTGTTAACAGCCACTGTGCCAACTCGCGTCTTATGCATCTTTCACTTCCACCCCTGGAGCATATAGCTCTAACGACTCCTCTCTGGACGGCCAATGAAGGCAAGCCAGAGCTGAGAGTCCTGCGGGTCCCCTTGGGGTCCACTCCGACCGATGAAGACACGCCGGAGACGGAGACCCTGACCGACTCTCGGGAGCACTCGGGTCCGTGGGGTCGTTACTCCCCAACAGCTCGCCACAAGCTGCCCTGCGGGCTTATTATTATTATTATTATAGCCTCTTTATTTCCATAACTCTTTTTTAGTTTCTGTTAAAATATGTTTTTATGCTGTTGTTTCTGTTGTTTTTCCTCCTTTCGTGAGGTATGGATCCCGTTTGGGTAAAGGCCTCCTCCCATTTCTTCCATAAACGTCTGTGTTTGGCATTGTACATCCAGTCTTTTCCTGCAACCTCTACTATGTCATCAGTCCACCGTTTGACTGGTTTGCCAACTTTCCTCTTGGCTGGTAATGGTCCTTTCCATCTTGTTGTTAGTGTTGTCCATCTGTCATCTGTATATCTTGAAATATGTCCTGCCCATTGCCATTTGAGCTTAAGGGCTTGTGTGAGCGCATCTTTGACGTTTGTTTTTATTCTTATAGTGTCGTTTTTAATTTTGTGCATTTTGTTTATTCCCAGTATGCTTCTTTCCATGGCTCGTTGTGTGGTGTTTATTTTTTGTTTGATCTTGTTGGTGTAAGTCCACGTTTGACATCCGTATAATAAACTAGGCAGAAGGCATGTGTCCATTACTATTCTTTTTATCTTCATACTAAATTTTCCTTTCAGGATTTCTTTGAATGACCAAAACTTTCGCCATGTAATATTTTTCCTTCTATCTACCTCTTCCTCGTTATTAGTCCGTGAAAAGGAAATTTGCTTGCCCAGGTATATGTATTTCTTTACATATTCAATTGTATTTCCTTTTACATTGATGGGGGTGTCAAGGCTATTAGTCATTACCTTCGTTTTGCTTCTGTTCATTTGTAAGCCTACTTCATCGCTTTCCTTGTCTAGTGTCTGTAACATATTTTCTAGTTGTTTAGCTCTTTCTGCAAATATGATTATGTCATCTGCAAACCGCAGGTGCGTTAGGCGACATCCATCAATGTTAATACCATGTCCAGTCCAGTTTATGTTTTTAAAAATATTTTCTAGTACGGCAATGAAAAGCTTGGGTGACAGAGGGTCGCCTTGCCTTACTCCTCTTTCAATTTTGATATAATCTCCTCTTCTTTCAAGTTTAACTCTGCTTGTGCTATTTGAGTATATGTGTTTGATGATATTTATGTATTTCTGTTCTACTCGGTCTACTCCTGACACTTTTAATGCGTTCCAGATTGAGTTGTGACTGATGCTGTCAAAGGCTTTGCTGTAGTCAACAAAAGCAACATATAGTGGTTTCCTGAATTCATTAAATTTTTCAATTAGTTGTTCCACTACATGTATATGATCGGTTGTGCTAAAGCCTGAGCGGAAGCCTGCCTGTTCTCTTGGTTGTGCGGTGTCGATTTTTATAGCAATTCTTTTCAGTATAATCGATGTGAAGAGCTTGTAGACACTTGTCAGTAGGCTAATGGGTCTGTAATTTCCAATATCTAATGGGTCTCCTTTTTTATATATTAGTACTATATCAGAAGAGCACCATTGTTTTGGTACTATTTCAAATTCTAGTATCATATTAAATAGCTTTTTTAAGTGTTTAAGTAAAATTGGAGCTCCTAGTTTAAGGCAGTCATTTGTTAGCCCATCTGGGCCTGGGCTCTTCTCATTTTTCAGTTTCTTTATGTGAGAGAGTACTTCATCTTCATCAATTGGTTTAACTATGTTGCACCCATTGCTGGTGATATTGTGTTCTTGCTGTAACGGTGTATTTTCTTTCTTGCTGTAGAGTTCTCTATAAAACTTAGTTGCGTGTTCTAATATCTCCTTCCTTGATTTGGTCTCGCCTGAGCTGTTCTCTAATTTTTGTATCCAATTTTTATGTAGAGACATTTCCTTGTAAGCTCTTTTGGTACTTCTGTGTGTATGTATGTTCCTTGTAATTATCTCTTCCCTGTAATTATTGTAGTCCTGTTTTATTGCTTTGTTAGTAATTTTAAACATTTTAGTGAGTTCCTTTTTTTGATCTTTAGTTTTGTTTTTAAGTTGTATTAATTCTGTGCGTTTCTTGATTAGTTGTTTTGTGTGATTGCTAAGTATTGTATGTTGTTTCCTTCTAGTTTCTTCGTTAGTTTGTAAGCTGCGCAATATATTCTCTTCCAGGTAGTTGTAATATGTTTGAACACTTCCCGGCACATTGGTTAATTCATCGCTAAGATTTGTTTTTAAATTTTCTATATATTTTTTAATTTCGTCATCAGTTTTAGGACTTATTATCTGGTTTTTATATTTTTTTCTGTTTTTACTTTTATGACATAGACTGAATGTTGCTCGAAGTAGTCTGTGGTCTGAAGAGAAGTTGACTTTGTTTAAAACTTCCATGTTTTTTACCATATGATGTTTGTTAGTCATAATAAAATCTATCTCATTTTGGATTTTTTGGTTGGGAGATGTCCATGTCCAACGCTTACTGCTTTTTTTCTTGAAGAGTGTATTGATGATTAGTAAGTTGTGTTCGAGAGCATAGTCTATTAGTAGTTGACCCCTCGTATTGCGTTCTCCGTATCCATAATTTCCAAAACATGGGCTTTCTTCTTTCTTAGGCTGTCCAATTTTCGCGTTAAAGTCACCCATTACTATGAGGTTCTCATCCGCTAGACTGTGTGCTTTCTCCAAGTCGTTATAGAATGCTTCAACAACTTCATCTTGTGCTGTATCTGTTGGGGCGTATGTCTGGATAATTGAGATGTTAAAGTCTTCTATTTTCAGTTGTAGCAGGGCAACCCTTTCAGAGATCCCTGTAAAATTATGTATTTTGTGTTTATGTTCCTTCTTAATTACAAATCCCACGCCATGTAAACCTTTTGTTTCACCAATGTAACACAGAATGTAGTCCTGGTATTCTTCGATTTGGCAGCCATTCCTCTTAACTTCAGATAGTCCTAGCACATCAAAGTTGACGTTTTCTAGTGCATGCATGAGTTGCAGGTATCGCTCATTTGATGAGAGGGATCGGACATTATATGTTCCTATACGTATAGTAGTATTCAAATTTAAACACTTTTTAGCCTTCATATGTGTGTGTGTATTTGTGGGAGGGTATTGGTCGCAATCCCCACGATGACCAATCGGCTTGGGGAGTATTGTTTTAGTTTGATTTGTTGGTGGTGTTGTATTATTATTATGGGGTTTGCTTTTCCGGTTATATTTTGATTTTAGTTTTTTGACTGCGTTGTTTTTGATTGTTTGTTGGGCCGGATAATTTTTGCTTGCTCTTCGGTCCCGTTGGAATTATTTGTTGGTGTGGACGGCGGTGAGGATGGTACCCTTTTTCTTTTGTCTTGGTGTTCTATCCTTTTTTCCTTAATTATAAGTTTGTCGTTTTTTATGATGGCGTATTTTCCCGACTCTCTAGCTTCTATCATCTTCGGTATAAGGGTCTTTCTCTCTTCAAGAACTTCTTTTGTAAAGTCTTCAGTAATTTTCACATTTTTTGGGTAATATTTTTTGTTTCTTAGAAGTTCCATTTTTCGCCATCCTAATGTTAAAGTTATTTTAATCGGTCTTATTTTATTAACGATCTTTTTTCCTAATCTTTCTGCTCTGCTAATTTCCCACTTGTCCCATTCCGCACTGTTTAATTTGTTGTTAGTATTGTTTAAAGTTTCCAGAACTATTTCCATCAATTCGGTGTTGTTTCTTTCTTTTTCTTCCACGCCGTGAATGATCAAGTTGTTCCGTTTCGATTCTATTTCCAAGTTTTTCATTTTTGATTTCAGCATGTTATTTTCATGTTTTAGTTGTTCGGTTTCCTGTTTAATCGGCATTAACTTTTCATCTATTGTTGACGAAATGGTTTGTTGGACCGTTTGATTTATTATATTAGTTTGTTTATCTAGTTCTCCCTTCAATTTATTAAACAGTTCGTCCATGTTCTCCATGATGCAATAACGAAACGCTAGAAGCTAAAGCCAAAGGATCTATCTTCGGACGGGTGCGTGGATATTGTGAGTGTTGCGTGTCGGACTATTGACAATAATTAACATTATGTGTGGTGGGTGGTTTGAAAATGTGATGTCTACCCCAAACTTTTCCATACACTTTTCGTCGGGTAGATGCACAAATCTCTGTTTTGACATTTTGCTGGGACAATCAGTCAGCCGCGACCACGACCAGTGAAACCTGTGTCGAAACGTCGGTAAATAAAGGTAATTGAATATAATTCGCGTTAGACCCGTCTATAATGTGAGTTAATATGAAACGCTAGTTTGCTTGAAATGGAACGCAATTTTTCTTGTTAGGTTGTCTGTCTTTGCGATGTGTCACTTTTGTTGATGTCTGTTGTATTTTGTGTGGCAACACTGCGAATTTTTTGATAGGTTGGCAAGATAAGATCCGATTTGTGGTCTGATGATATATGACATTTGACTTTGGAGGTTATGTTTGTTTCGATTTTATCACTGATTTTTGTTGCGAATTTTACGTAATACGTTAAAATTTTCACTAGTCTCTTTCCGTACAGTTCTAATCTATATTATTATTCACACTCCACTTGCGTTTGCTTCTTTTACACTGACTTTTTAATTATTTTTCACGGGACACACTGACAACCATCTTTCTTGTACGAGCACCGGAACCGGAAAAATACTGACATATTTGTTTATAAAAACAACCATGGTAACTAACCAGAATAGTGTAAGGAGGTTAGCGTACGTTGAATCCTACCTAATTCCAACACTCCCACTTAGGTAGGATATAACAAAAATATAATAAAACTAAAAACAAGAGATAGCTTCTGTATCAGTGACTCCCACTGTAACATTCACGGTTGTTTCACTTTAAATAAAAATAATGGTCATAATGACTCCCACTAAATGAAAATGGTCAGAACAGTATTTTGTTTTTAAATCTTATAAGTCCGTCTTTCGGGAGGGGCTTGGTCAAACCGTCTGCAAGTTGGTCTTCTGTATTGACATATGTGACGGTTATGTCTCTAGCTTTGTACCGTCCACGTGCGTAATGGTATCGGACGTTTATATTATGTTTTGAGCGCTTGTGAAATTCTGGATTTATTTTATTTTTAAATACCCACTTAGATGTTATTGCTTTCTTTCCGTCTGCTAGTTCAGTAATTTCCCAATTTTTATTTTCTTTTAAAGACTTCTTTCTTTGTTCTTCATCTATGGCATCTTTCCATTCATCTACATCAGGGTTTTTTATTCCTTCTTCATAAGTGCTTGGTTCTTCAGAAATACTATTGGCCTCATGTCGGCTTGGTGCTTTGAGATTTTCTCTCGGTCTCAACATTCTTGTCTCATTTAAGTCTTCTGCAGTTGATGTTTCATTAGTATCAAAGAAACTATCTATCAGGTTACGTTTTTCCCCCATCGAAGCTTGACCAGTGCCAGTAACGTCTTCTATTAGAACCGGGCTGCGGGGTTCAGCCAAAACATTCTGCTCAACGTTATCTTCTATTACAAACTGCAGTGATTGATCGAGGTCTCCTTGCTCACCAGAAAACGACGATTCATTAAAAAGTACATTATGCGAAATGTGTACCTTCTTAGTAATAGGATCATAAAGACGGTAATTGGTAGAATTCCCGTCATAGCCAACGAAGACTAATTTTTAGGGTTCCGTACCCAAAGGGTAAACGGGACCCTATTACTAAGACTTCGCTGTCCGTCCGTCCGTCCGTCCGTCCGTCTGTCACCAGGCTGTATCTCACGAACCGTGATAGCTAGACAGTTGAAATTTTCACAGACGATGTATTTCTGTTGCTGCTATAACAACAAATACTAAAAACAGAATAAAATAAAGATTTAAATGGGGCTCCCATACAACAAACGTGATTTTTGACCAAAGTTAAGCAACGTCGGGAGTGGTCAGTACTTGGATGGGTGACCGTTTTTTTTTTGCTTTTTTTTTGTTTTTTTTTTGCATTATGGTGCGGAACCCTTCGTGCGCGAGACCGACTCGCACTTGCCCGGTTTTTTTTACTCTTTGAGTCAAGTTTTCGTCTCAATTGGTTTGGTATATGCATGTATGCGTCACACCCAAACATTTTTGTATGATTTACATAGGCCTTCTGTCCAGTCCACTCCTGATAAGGGGTTGAGTTCGGCGTCTATATAGTAGGAGTTCTGTTCAGAACATATATGGCACAATTGACAGCTTCGGCCCAGAGATGCTTGGGACGCTTAGAATTCTGGAGCATGGTTCGCGCCAGGGCTCGGAACCGGTATTGATATACCGGTTAATATCGTTCATAAAACGTTATATTATTTCGTTCATTAATAAACCGGTTAATTGATGGAACGCGAACTTTAAAATTTAGTTCTCTCTTCTAACCGGTTAGTTGAGAGAACGAAATGTTTTCGTTCTCGAGGAACGATATTATACCGGTTAATCTCAGCCGTCTACAATATTAATACATTACCCGGCTACCCGCTCTAACGGCTCTAAGTACTCGATCTCGATGTTGACTTGACGGTGCCGCTTGCTGACTGAATTATTTATTTTTTATACTTTTTGGGCGTGTGAGTTTTGACTGTTGGTGTTGGTGGTGTTTTGTTACATTTAAAATTGATTCACAAAGTTGTAAATATGTTCCGGACAGTGAACCATTTTTCAATGAAGAAGAGACCGATAATTTCGATTCTGACAACTGTAAGTAAAATAAGTGGGTACACATTTTTTTTGATGATCCTAGTCTGAAGGGATATAACGCTCTGAATTGTATTAGCAGCTTCTCCTCCTATCCTCCTTGCATTTTGTATGCAAATAAAAAAGAATATTAAATGTTGGTGGACGTCATTAAGCAAACAATGCTGACACGCTGGCGTGCAAATTATTTATTGTCTATAGATATTCATTTTGAATTTTGTTAATCCTTTTTTATGACCAATTAGGATAGATTTATATTATAAATTCCAGATGTTCCATTGAAAAGAAAAATGGAAGATCATTTTGTGACCCAAAGACGGACATGTACTGTAAACAAACGAATTTTAAACATGGGGCCACTTTTAGGGGGTCAATGAGAAAAATAAAAATAAAAAAGTTCAAACTAAATCGTGTTGATATCGACGCCCGAAAGCAAATACGTAGTAACCCACAAAACCCAAATTGTTTACCAGAGACGAAAAACTATTCGAGTTTTGAAAAAAAAAATCATAACTACGTTGTTTATTAAAATAACTAACTCAAAATTGGGTGCAATATTCAAAATTTTTTTGAAAAATTCTTTTAAATAAATTTAGCCGCAAGTTGTTACAAGACCATATTTTGTAGGTTACTACGTTTTGATCTTTTTTACACAGTGCGCAAACTCAGTACCACAGTTCTTTACACAGTACCAAATGTATGGGATAGCATTTCCTTAAAATTTGTATGGACACAAAAAACGCAGTAATCCTCCTGAATATGACAAAAGATATCCGTAATAAAGTCGTAAACGTTGTGGTTTAAAAATTTTGGGTAAACAAAATGCTGTAACAGTATTTTTTTTCTTTTTGTAAGCAATTTAGAATGCATTTAATGTATTGCCAAAAATTTTACCACACCCTTAAACATGACTTTAATGGCATCTTAAAGTAAATTGCACGACATTTCCAATGACTAACTAACTAACTATCTATTTTGGCTCAGCGATCCAAAGAGAATCTTGGCCTCCGAAACGAGAGCGTGCCACCTGTCCCGATCCTGCGCAACTTCCTGCCAGTTACTGACGCGAAGCTGAAGCAGATCCGCCGCCACACTGTCTTCCCAGCGATACCTGGGCCGACCCACTGGACCCAATTTCCAATGTATACTTATAAAATGTGAAGATGTTTTCGGGATTCATAAAAGAACATAACACATCTATTATGATGATTTGAACTTTTAAAATCAATATAAGCATTCTTAAGACCAAACAAAACACATAACTTTTGTTTAATTTTCAAGAACATAATTAAATCTTATAATGTTATTGTAGAACCAACTAAAAAATAAGAAGTCCACTTTGGAAAAGACATATCGTAATGGGAGATCAAAATCTAACCAAAGTATAACAACGACGTTTGATTAAAAAAAAGTGGTTTCTACATCCTCTTATAAAATAAAAGTCCACTTTAGACAAAACAAACTTCCATCAGATACCATAAGACCAAATTTTATTTAAGTCACATAAAACCATAACCGACAGATACCAAGAGAGCAGGCAGGCTTCGTGAAGGGCAGAGGAACGCGGGAACAAATACTAAACGTTCGACAAATCATAGAGAAGAGCAGGGAATTCAACAGCCCCTTGGTTCTGTGCTTTATTGACTACAAGAAAGCCTTCGACTGCGTGTAATGGGACAAACTGTGGAATGTTCTACCCGAAATGGGAGCCCCTGAGCACCTCGTTGCTTTGATCAAGAGTCTGTACGCTGAAAACCGTTCGTTCATTAGAATAGGCACTGAATGCTCCAATATGTTCCAAACAAAAAAGGGAGTGAGACAGGGGTGCATCTTGTCTCCTGCACTTTTTAACATATATGGAGAATACATCATTCGGAAAACCATCGAAAATTGGGACAAGGGTTTCCCTATTGGTGGGAAAAGGTTATCGAATCTCCGATATGCAGACGACACCATTCTTTTGGCAACATCAATGGAAGACATGAGTGAATTATTTCAAAGACTCGAATTAGAAAGTGGCAACGTAGGTCTCGCTGTGAACAGAGCGAAAACCAAAGTGATGGTGGTGGATCGAGCCGGAAAGTTAGCAAATGTCACCTGCAACATTCCTGGCATTGATATAGTCGACCGCTATATTTACCTGGGTTCCCAAATCTGCAATGATGGCAAATGTGTGTCCGAGGTAAGAAGGCGAATCGGGATGGCAAAGGATGCTATGACCCGTTTAAATAACATTTGGAAGAAAAGGGGAATTGGTATCAAAACCAAGATCAGATTGATACGAGCACTAGTATTTATTCCCTATCTTCCTGTATGGAGTGGAAACGTGGACTATCCTGGCCAGAGAGAGAAAAAGGATTGATGCATTTGAGATGTGGTGCTGGAGACGAATGTTACGAATACCTTGGACGGCAAGACGTACTAATGCATCAATCCTAACCCAGCTCCGAGTGAAAACTCGTCTATCCACCATATGCCAACAGCGTATACTATCATATTTCGGACACACAGTGCGCAGAGGTGACGAAAGTTTGGAAAAACTGATAGTGATTGGACACACCGAAGGCAGGAGATCACGCGGTCGTTCACCAATAAGATGGACCGATCAAGTTAAAGACTCGTCATCCTCTGCTTTCTACACGGTCGTCGGAGACGCGTTGGACAGAAACCGGTGGAGACAGATCATCCGCTCTAGATGCAACCCTGATACTGACCACGATCCTCAGACATGAGGGACCGACCAAAGAAGAAGAAGAGAAAACCATAAAATCGATACACACACCAATTGCAATTTTACATGCTTACAACTGAAAAAAACTTCCTTTCTGAAATAAAAATAATCACTTTATCCAAAATCCCCGTAATATTTTACTTGACTACAAACACGTCGACTCACTTTCACCCCTCGAACCACACTGAGCGACGGCGCAAACGTTCCAGTAATGGCCGCGATAGCCGCGTTAAAACGAAATAAGGTGCAGAAGTTTAAACCTTACGCCCTACAACAGTGAAGTAATTATTATGTGGTTAGTTTTACTTGATCCTTGTAAACGTAGTAAAAGACATGTCTCTCATATTTTAATAGTGTGTGAATTTGTGTTAAACCACTACTCGACTAAACATTATTTCCCACCAAATAGCGTAACTGCAAGACATTCACATTCATGAGCGGCAAACACGTAGTAACCTACACTTGCGTCAGACCAACGGAGGTTGTAAATGACAAAAGTATAAATTATATGGAATTAAAAATGCTGTAAATACAATGATTTAAATTATTGAGTTTTTTTGCTATTTACTGCGTGTTTGCTGAGTACATTTCAAGAAAAAGGAGAACTTTTTGTGTTCCTATTTTCCCCATTTTTCATCGTATTGGCACGTGGATTCGACTTATCGACGCAGAAAAAAATGGAGATTCCAAAAATGCAATAATTTTTTTTGGCTTATTATTAACCGGACAACTAAAATATTAAACAGGAACTTTCATTGGGCATATAATAGTATAATTTGGCTGTGCATTAATATTTTAGCGCCATAAAAAATATATTAGCCTCAAATATAAGCATCATATTATTAAAAAACTGGCAGCAAAATCTTGATTTTTTTGGGTGGCTTGCCACCCAAAAAATTATGGGGAACTTAAAGTGGTAGGTTGGCGACTAAAATAATAAATTGGCAACTAATATGGTAAAGCGATTATAAAATTTAGCTTTCATCTAGTTTTTCACACCTAAGTAATCAACTATAGTCATAACTGAGCATGTCGTTTCAGCTAGGTAGTATTTTAACACGAAAGCAGTGAAGCAGTTAATTAATGTTGGTCACATTTTACACAAAACACCTCAAATTAATTTACCAATACGTAATGGTCAGTGTACTTATAGTCGAAATTACTAATTATGAAACGCCTAATGGCCGTTATACCACCAGATCTTTAAATTTTTAATTACTAATTTCAATAGTTACCACTGTCTTCTGCTAGAGTCAACAGATAGGTGCGACGAAGAGCGAAGCGAGGAGGAGCGTGTTAGGTTGACCGTGTAATGACCAAACAAAATATTTTAAAAGAACTTCATTTTTGAATGAATAGATAGCCGTTTTCTTTTTAAAATATGCTTCACAAATGGTCTTCAATATAATAATTCGGTCGCCAAATAAATACTTGGTACCTGCCTAAAAATAATCAAAAGCTGTAACTGCATTAAAATACAAATCATATTGATATATTTTAAGGCTCCGTTTTTGTTGCCAAACTATTAATTTTAGTACGCATTTCTATTTTTTTAAACTACCCAAATTCAATTATTTAGTTGACCGGTTAAATACGTGCCAAAAAATTTTTGACCTTCTGTGGGTTACTACGTGTTTGCTTTCGGGCGTCGATATGTATCAAATAAAAGAGCTCATTGTGAGAATCCAAATATAATTTTAGGATAAACATTTTAGAAATGTGCAGTCAAGCGTGAGTCGGACTTAATTACTTCGTTTTTGATCCGACCCTACGGGTTTTTCACTCACGTTTCACATAAAAATACATTGTTAAAAAATGTGTAATTGAATCTGACTCGCACTTGGCCGGTTTTTTTTAATTTTCAAGCAGATGGGTTAATTGATGGTGGCAAATATAAAACTGATTCGTTTTCTTGTATAAATAAATAATTGGTTGATTTTAATAAATAATAAAAGTAATTAATAATACCTTTTTCTATAATCATTCTAAAGCTGCTATAAAAAATATTAAATTAAAATTATAAAATAAAACATTGGAAACTATTTATTAACAAACAGGAAAAAACATGTAACAAACATACACTAATTAATTAATAAGTAGAAAAGTAATAAAAAGCAATAAACAAAAAAAAACATATTTCGGCGCACACAGCGTACTGCAGGACGCAAAATGATTCCTACGCAGCGATACGCTTCGCTTTTTCGAGGAAAGCACTGATATTCTGCCGGTTACAAATAATAATACTCATTTTATCTTGCTGCGACGTTTTCAATTTAACCGGTTTATTTCGTTCTTCAAGAACGAAACGAGAACGTAATTGGTGTAAACCGTTATTTCAAAAGAACAGTTCTTTAACCGGTAACCGCAAACGGAAACGAAATCCATTTCGTTCCCGGGCAAATGAACGAAACCGGTTTGAGCGTTGAGAACGGTTTCCGAGCCCTGGTTCGCGCTGATTCCATAATCATTGGGATATCGCGTTCGGCACGCGGGTTTTGTTCAGACGTGTGCGGTGCTGTTGTTTCCAAAGTTATCCCAAAATTATTTAGAAATGCTTTAAATTCATTAGTGCAGTATTCTCCGCCACAATCTGTACGTAGTACTTTAAGAGGACGTCCAAACTTGTTTTGAATTAGCCGTAGAAACTCCTTGAAGTTTTCAAAGACATCACTCTTGTCGTTTATGAAGTATGCGATTCTATAGCCGGTACATGCATCTTTAAATAGAACTAAGTATTTAAAACCAGATATCGAAGGTTTTGACATAGGCCCGCATACATCTAAATAAATAATTTCGCCAGGGCCGCAGACCCTCTTCTCAGAGTCTGGTTTGGCAGGAAATGGGAGTCGGTATTGCTTTCCACAGGCACATGCATCACAGAAAAAATCTTTAAAATCATTTTGAGAAATTCCTTGTAAAGTTCCATTGTCTATCAAAATTTTCAAATAGTTAATGTTTATATGGCAGAGCCTGTCATGCCAGAGTTTTAAATTACTGTCAGCTGTCACAACATTGACATGGCCACTCAGAGTTTCATGTAAAGCGGTTTTAAATAGTAACCGATACAAATTATTTGGTTGTTTGTGTGCATAAGCCACCAACCTTTTTTCGGCATCTAATACAGTGGAACCTGGATAATTGCAATCTCAAGGGACCGGCCATTTTTTGTCAATTAACCAGGTTTTTCATTTAAGCAGGTCGCGTCAATTAACGAGGTTCAAAAAATCGTTGTGTCAATTATAGAGGTTTTCATTAATAGAGGTTGCGTTCTGACAAATTTCTTTTATGGAGGTGCAAATAACCATTTAAAGTAGATTTACACGCTTACGTTCTGGGTTTCTGGTCTATATATTGCTTGTCTATACTTGCACTTTTACACTATATTAATTACCACTTTATTTTCTTATCATTTGGGTTTAAAAAATTCCCTTGAATTGTAAAAGAAAGTTTTATTAGAATGTAAAAAGCATACCTACTTTGTTTTTTATTGATCAAAACTATTTCACCTACTACAGGCTGTGATAGATACCCAATAAATAAATTGAATTCTGGATGGAGATATAAATAAAATGATCAGTGCTATTAAAATATTGTTTCTGCTGTCTACAACTACATTATTTCAATTACAGAGGTAATAAGTAAGACTCGTTTCAATAATAGAGGTAAAAACAAGAGCAAAAATAACGGATTTTTTTAGCACAGTGTCAATTATAGAGGTCTTAAGTTGCGATGTGGTCAATTATAGAGGCAAAATTACGAAAAGCACTAAAATCTAAATTGCAATTATAGAGGTTCCAAAATTTCAATTATAGAGGCCTTTTGGTCTCAAGGGACCGGGACCGGACTTTTGGTTGCAATTATTGAGGTTTTCCATTTATCCAGGTGCCAATTAACCAGGTTTCACTGTATATGTACATGCCACTTTTCTTTGATAATTGTATAGCCTTTTTCGGTTAAAACACCTTCAGAGATTAGGTTTTTCTTAAGTTGTGGAATATATAGTACGTTATTAATTTCAGAGTCGTACCACTGGTTATTAAGCAGCTTCTTAATATAGACTGTTCCTGCTCCTTCAACGTTCAGTTCAAAGTTGTCTCCGAGTTTCACTGTTTTTGTTGGGCATTCATCAATTTTATTAAAAAAATCTAATCTGCTGGTCATATGACCTGAAGCTCCACTGTCTAAATACCAGATGTCGTTGTCTCCCGCTTGTAAGTTTTCTGTATAGGTTTTGACCATGAATGTCGAGTACGTCATATTTGCTCCTGAGTTCGATTTGTTAAGGCTTCGTTTTCGCGAATAGCAATCATTTGCTATATGTCCTTGTTTTTGACAAAAGTAACAAATGGGAGGCCTTACGAAAGATCTTCTCTCAGGATATGTGCTCTTAGTAACAGTAGCTAAGGCAATAGGATCGGCGATGTCATCATTACCAAGGCTCGCTTCTTCATCCAGAAGCCTTGCAGTTAGGTTAGCTATTGTTTGTTTTGGAGCATCCAACGATAGCCATGCTTGTCTAACATTTCTGTATTTGGTTGGAAGACTGCCAATAATTTTTGTAATAATTGCTGCGTCGCTTACGGTGTCACCGGCCTCTTTTATTTGCTTTGCCAGTGATTCAACTTTTGCAATGTGTTGTGCAACACCATCTTTCTCTTTCATCTTATATGCGTAGAATCGTTCATGAAGAGACATTTTATTGAATTCAGATTTTTGAGCATAAATTGCGTCAAATTTTTCAATCATTTGCCTCGCTGATGTACAGTTTTCAATAATTACCATCTGTTCATATGTTAAAGATGATGTGATTATGAACATTGCGGCCGCATCTTGCCGATCTCGTAGGGCTCCGGCCGCCAGGGGCTCCCCAGTGCCGCTGGTGCTCGCACTCGTGCCAGTGGATTCACTTACTTCACTTTCTATAAACTGCCCTAGACCTTTTGCTTTTAAAGCGCACCTTAACTGGAACTTCCATTGTAGGTAGTTTTCCGCACTGAATTTCTGCAGCATGCCAATGCCCGCTATTAATTCTTTATCCATCTTTCTTTAGTGTAAGCCCATAACCGTTAGATAAAAACACGTAACTTCAATTGTATGTTTATTTTTTATACTGACATATTTGTTTATAAAAACAACCATGGTAACTAACCAGAATAGTGTAAGGAGGTTAGCGTACGTTGAATCCTACCTAATTCCAACAGTTAAGAGCACCCTAAACCGGCGAGCATGTATGAGGAATGTTATGAATGTGAAGGAAGCGAAAGAGGTATGTCAGGATCGTAGCAAGTGGAAATCCGTGGTCTCTGCCTACCCCTCCGGGAAATAGGCGTGATATATCTATGTATGTATGTATGTTATATTTACCTTATAATTTGACATGCCTTACGTCGTTATTATAAGTCAAATATAGTTGGTCAAATCAATTTGTCAGTAAATAGGAACCAAAAAAGCTATACTCAATATACTCATCCTTTTCTTTTGGGTACTAGTTTAAGACAAGGACAGTATGAGTCTCTCTGTCTATATTTGAAATGAGACAGTCCTTTGACACACTATAGTGCGCTCTTGCCGACTTTTGACTACTACAACTACATATTTTTGTTCTTTTCATTTGCTAAATGATATGGAAAATTACATGCGGTATCTTGTGAAGGGGTCGGGTTTCACAAGTGAACATGAAACCAGGATGTGTTCCCACGAAATTTGCATGTCAACCAGACAGAACAAGTTATTACAGGATGTCAATCCTCTTTGCAGTATGGGGACCAATTTAAAAGTCCAGGCACATCTTACACCTTTAAACAAGCAATTCTTATGTATTTCTATGTATATTTCGGGAATTTCCAAAACGGCTCTAACAATTTCGATGCAATTTGCTAACCCTCATGGTTTTCGGGAACAAAAAATTGATCTACTTAGGTTGTAGTTCTGTGAAAACGCGCATTTTTGACATTTGTATGTTTTTATGATTGGATACTTAATACGACACAACCACTTCTTTAAAACTGTCCTGGAGGGGGGATAGGACGCAAAAGGGGTAGAGGAAAACCCAGAGGCAGCTTTTTAGAACAAGTGAAAGAAACAGTAGGGGTTGTGTCGTATCAAAGAGCTGGTGCAAGATAGAAAATGCTGGAAGATACAAGACAAGAGAATAACTCTAGCAAAGCTCGGTCTCCCAGATATTTCATAATATATTTATTTCTGGTTTCATCAAGGTTGTTGTTGGAATTACTGTGAGCTGTAGACCTCGAGAGCGTAACTTAAAACGGAATAAATGTATGGCTCCGCTATTTTGAAATAATTCCAAAAACTGAATCAACAAATAAATTCTATTTAATCATGGAGCCTGTTTTTTATTTATAATTTTAGTTATTGTTATTGTAGTTAGTTGTAGTTTTTAATTTTATTTACACACATATCATAAACTGTCTATGATGCCTTCAAAATTCGTAAATAATGGCCAACATTACGATAAACTATTTTGTTACAGCAAATTTCTTATCTGTGAAAATGTGGTAATAGCTTCATTACTATATCAAAATCGATTTGGTAATGCATTTCAAATTTCGAACATCTCTGAATAAAAAGCAATTTGATTTGACCCCTATTCTAATATCAGTTGAGATGACGTTTTGTTCGAAATCAAATGACAATTGCATACAATATTGACAAATCTCGCATGTAAGTTGGTATCGGACGATATGGTAATCGACCCCGACTCTAGTTTGTCTCTGAATTAAAAAAGAACTATGGATGCGTGACGTGCGTGAAAAAGGTTTTCATTTGCCGCCATTTGACGTACAGTTTATCTTTTAATTAGTTAATAAGTAAAAAATAATTTGTTTTGTTGTTTTTAAAGGAACTATAACAAATGTTTCGTGTAAAATGTGGGATAAAGATATTTGGGAGACGCCATCTCATATCCGAGTTCCGCCAGAGAGCAAAGTCGGCTGTAATATGAAGTTAGTGAATATATCATAGAAAGTTTATAATATGTGTGTAGATAAAGCAGTGTATGTAACTGTACATAATTAGGCATTAAAACACTCGTGTGATACTATTACGAAACTCATTTCATTCGTTTCATAAACCCACACTCGTATTTTAATGCCTTTCATTATGTAGCAGTCACATAAACTACTATTAATTTACAATTTTTGCATATATTACTTACCTTATTTAATAAATTGATTTAATCATTGAACCTGCTCACAAAATTTCACAAAAATCTGTTGAGAAATGCGACCTGTAGAGGAGAACTGTACATAAGAAACCATTTTTGCCCAAGCTTAAATGGAGACCTTAGCTAACGGAATTAGTTTCACTTGTAACAAACTATGAAATAAAATCTTGCATTTCAATTTTAACCTTTTTTCCGAAATTTTACAAGTATACATATTTTTGGGCAGAAATGTAATACTTACTCGTCTAATTTAAATGCTTTTTAACTTGGCAGTGCACATTAAGGAGCAGACAGACTATATGCAGCATTCTGACTGTCAGATGGAGACACAGTGTGCGGAACAAATTAAAGAGGAGTCCTCATGCTCGGAAAGTGAGGAATGCAGCATGAGTAAGGCAGCATTGCCGGCTAGCCTGTGCACCGAACACAAACCCTTATATTCGGACAGCACAAGCTATGGTGTAAGCGAGGCAGAAAAGCTCGCTGATGAGCTAAAGGAGGAGGCACTGTGTTCAGACGGCATGGAGTGTGGCATGACTGGCATGAGCGAGTCAACCATGCTGGCTGGTGTGGATACTGACCATGATGTAAAGGATGAGTTTGTGCTCGGATCAGAGCATGTGAAGGAAGAGCCTTCATTGTCAGAGAGCGTAGAGTATGGAATGAGTGAGGCGGCCATGCTGGCAGACCTATACGCTGACCACGTCGTAAAGGATGAGTTAGTGCTGGGGCCGGAGCATCCACATCGGCCAGATGTTTCTCTGGTAGCCCTCGGTAAGTTATCCTGAGTTGTATGTATTTGTGAGATAGTCAATACTAAAATTTTTCAAGAATCAGTAAATAGGTAATTTTATATAAGTTATATAACAAATGTCAATACCAGTTATGTAATCGAATTTGTTCTGTCCTAAGTCATAAGTCGTACTAACTTAAGCCAAAAATATTGTGTGGTTAACCAAATTTTTTGGCTTAAACCAATTATGTAAATATATTAAAAAAATTTAAACATGAATATTTGTTCCTGAAAATCCTCTGTTATGTAACTATATACGTATATGTATCTGTTTATCTATTTTTGTCTAGTACAGTCGCCATCAGATATATCGGAGCGCTCATCAAGACGCTGACAAATATCCGAACACGCCTCTATTGTCCGATATATCTGGTGGCGACTGTACACAGGCCTAACAGGGACTAGGTTGATTTGTGTTCTTACACAAATCAACCTAGTCTTCAGTCAGTCTTCTAACTTCATGGTTTTATTCTGAGCAGACTGGGCGCTAGCTGACGAGGATGTTTGCCTGCTGGAGTCTCAGGAGCACACCTCACAGCCGGCACTGAAGGACTGCTGCGTGAGGCTCGAGCGCCTCCACTACGGAGCCCCTGCCAAGCACACCATGCAAGACACCACTCGCACTGACAGTGAACCTTATTCTGAAGATAAAATGTACACTAAAGTTGACTGTGAGAGAGTGACTGAACCGGTGTGTGATCTTTGTGGCAAGAAGTTTTCTTTAAATTCTGATTTATTGAAGCATGTCATGACCCACATTCACACGTCTAGTGTGGAGCAAGAAGGCAGCCGGCCTGTTGTCGCTGATTACGGTAAGTTCTTGATAAAATTCAAAAATGGCTGCAGCAGCCCTTATATAGTGGTACCTAGCGACCCGCCCCGGCTTCGCACGGGTTAACAAATTATACACAAACCTTCCTCTTGAATCACTCTATCTATTTAAAAAAACCGCATCAAATTCCGTTGCGTAGTTTTAAAGATCTGAGCATACATAGGGACAGACAGACAGCGGGAAGCGGCTTTGTTTTATATTTTGTAGTCACAGTAAATTTACTGCCATCTATCAACACAGGATTAAAACTGAAATGAAAATGTATAAAAGTATCGAAAAGATTATATGGATAAATGATTTTTTATTTTTTGAGAACGCCATATGACTCTGACCCATGTTCTTTCACTGATATGTGTTACAATTGGGTAGGTAAAATTTTTTGAAGATAGGCAAATTATATTTTTTCCCGATAGTATTCATTATAGCGATCACGGAAATGCAGCTCTTTTAATTTTATATCATTTTATTGATTAAATATAATTTTTTAAATGATCGATATGACGTTTGTGAGGTGAAATGGCAGATTCGAGTAATTAATTCCTTGGCGCGTAGTAAATGGGACGAGATAGAAAAAAAATCGATGTCAACTGTCAGTGTCATTCTTGGAAAATAATTTGCAAATAATTGGAAAATAATGGTCGGACGAAACATTTGTGTTTGAAAAACGAAACAATTGGATGACGGTGTGATTTCTAGAATAAGTATTTTTAACGTCC
The DNA here is from genome assembly GCF_963556715.1 of Cydia fagiglandana. Classification (NCBI taxonomy): domain Eukaryota; kingdom Metazoa; phylum Arthropoda; class Insecta; order Lepidoptera; family Tortricidae; genus Cydia; species Cydia fagiglandana. The sequence continues at coordinate 3,055,779 of NC_085956.1, forward strand.
CTAGCACGATCAACACGGATATTTTGATAATAACGATTGCTTTCGACTACTTGGCACTGCTTCTTGGAGAACATTTTCATTAACGCCTCCACCACGACTCTTGGACTGCTACACGAGTCATTTTGGATCTCAGTATCAACACAATAGATGGAGACGATCCCGGAAACGTTCGAATGGAAATAGAATATTATAGAGATGAACTCAAAGTGCGGCGTACCGTCTTGTAGGAAGTACAGACGTTACTTTCCAAATTCAGCGTATTTGAGCACACCAAAGTCTTTAACAGCGATTCGGTGCCAAGCTTTGAAGATATATTGGCCAAAATGGTAACTTATACGTTTGTGAGGACTATATAAACTTGATTGTTGTATTATACATACATAATGATTAAGATTGTACTAGTCTTATAACTAGGTCGTTATTGGCTATTATATATGGGCTCGGCAAGGTGTTCACAATATCTGAACACGCACGCCCTGATAATAGAGGCGTGTTCAGATATTTATGAGCACCCTAGCTGCACCAATATATCTGATGGCGACTGTACTTTAGAAAACTTATAATATAAATCCAAAATAATATAATATAAATCCAGTAAATTTCGTTTCGTTTTATTTTATAAATCCACAAATTATTATCCTTAAGCATTAACATTACAACAGTATATAGAATCACGCTGTGCGGCGTGGCCTTGAAGAGAGTTGAGAGGTTCAAATATGGTCAATATGGATAAGTATGTCTGTAGGGTAAATGTGCTTCACGTTGGGGCCTGTTTACATATTGATTAGTGTTGATTGCGGGTTTAATACATTTGCCACTCTACACAAGTAGCAAGTGTATCAACTCGCAAAAATTCTACATTTTTGCTTCCATTGAGGTATACATAGTAAGCACTATTCTCAAATTATGCGAGGAAATAAAACAAATTCAATTTAGTAAAGCGTATTTAATAGGGGTAAAGTGACGCGAATACAATTAAAAAAACAACGCATATTCTTAGTTTATATTAAATGTAGATGGCTTTTTAGTTTTCACTTGGTCACAGAAATACGCTAAAAACCACTTTCAGAGTAGGTGTTTCTTGCGTTTTGGCTGTCCTTCTTGTGTCCTTCCACAGCATGAGCATGTCGTAAGTCCTGTTGTATTTGTCCCAGGACTTAGCAGGACTTATTCATTATTAAGTTTGCTTCTGCTTTCAAATGAGGCGGCGTGCCGTCTATTCCAGGTCGTTTTCGTCACTTGAACTCATTTTGTTTATTACGAGTATTAAAATAACAAGCGGTAACTTATTGAGTATTGCACAACGAATAAACTTTGCCGCCTTTTATTTGCATATTTTTTTAAATTATATTACCATAGATACAAAGCATACGGTACGCGCATGCGTCAATCCGCGCGCACGGCGCAGCGCCCTTTCGCGGTGCTAAAGCGGTATCCAGACGGGACTGATCAAATCGGTCGATTTGATCAGAAATGAAATTGGCGTCAATCTCCAATTTTAGATTTATGGTGATATTAGACCCATTTAAATTGAATAAATGCCCCATAACGAAAATACTAGCCTCACAAATTGGTGTTCTTGTGTCTGCACCTCATTTTATTGGTCATTATCGGCGGTTGAATTCGGCGAGCCAAATTGGCGTTTGCGTCCGTACGTCCCGATTCGATCGGGCAATTTAATCAGATTGGCGAAAAATTGACTAATCTGGATACGCCTTAAGCAACATCGAGTTCACGATAATTTGACATATAATAATAATAGATTTTTAGCATAAGTTGTATTTCATAAAACTTAACCCAAATCATTTGTACATTTTCAAGTCAAAGATAAAGACACGTTGGTTTTAAAATTTTAATAAGTATAGACACATAACATTGTCATGATCTTGTAACATTGTTAAAATAAGAGAGTCTCCCATTTTCATTTTATTGCATTTTTTATAAAATGTATTTAGATTCTCGGGATATCTTGGTCCTAATTCGATTGCTCTTTTTTATGGAAATAATTATATCCTTCAGATTCACAGGATGCTCGAGGCTTAGCCGAATAACACTGCAAGGAAGTATGTCATGGCTCAATGGTTCTAATTAGCCATCAGTATAATACCGCCAATGAATGTTTACATCCACCTGAAAATAAGAACAACATTCATAAAATGAGGATAACCACACAAAACTAACAGATGGTTGAAATTGTTAGAAAAAATTAGACCGATTTCTTGTTTACGAACTTAACAGCTCATGGCAATTTAATAATAAAAATCAAAACACAAGTGAAGAAAGTTTTATGTACCTATGTATTTCACGGATACGTACTCCTGTACGGCCATTGCTCCTCTAATTCAACGGCATTGTGCTTATCACTGTTATGATAATAATTTCAAATTTGTAGAATCTGCTCGCAATCTCGTATGAACTCGCTTATTTTTCTTGCAAAACTCTGTCCAAGGGTCAGCGTAGGGGCCGTCGTGTAGGGGTGGGGAAGAAAACGTTGTCCAATAATTATGCAGTGCCAAGTTATCGAAAGTAAATTCAATCTTTGTCCAAATACGCGCAGATGTCGTGGGGAATCAGAAATCCGTGGGTCGTGCTGAGGTCGTCGAAAATCTCAATGATAACATTAATAGCAATTCGCAAGGTAACATGAGGCTTGTCCGTTATTTTTCGGGAATGAGAGCTAAGTGACACTGACAGTTGACATCGTTTTTTTTTTCTATCCCGCCCCATTTACTACGTGCAAAGGAATTACTCGGGTCTGCCATTCCATCTCACAAACGTCATATCGATCATTTAAAAAATTATATTTAATCAATAAAATGAAATAAAAATAAAAGAGCTGCATTTCCGTGATCGCTATAATAAATACTATCGGAAAAAAATATAATTTGCCTATCTTCAAAAAACTTTACCTACCCAATTGTTAAATATCTATCGGTGTCGCCAACGCCATTTACACGACTATAGGCCTAAGGTGTGGCGCCAACTATTCGAACATAACTTTTTCTTGATTTCCGAGGCACGTGTTTTCCTAAGACTTATACGGAGTTAATTAACCGATTACTTAACAATGTGGTTTCAGTATTTGAAGAAAAGCCGTTACAGGAGCGCGTCCTTAGTGGAGACTCTCCGCTCGCGCTCCGAGACTGCTGCGTGCGGCTCGAACACCTCCAACACCACGAGGCGCTCGCCGGCAACGACACAACACGTACTGACACGGAATCTGATACTGAAAACATATATGCTAGAGACTGTATCGTTAACAATCGTACAACAACTAGTGGCACAGACAATGATAATGAAAATATATATGCTAGAGACTGTAAGAGGATGTTTATATGCGATCTTTGTGGCAAAAAGTTCGCTTTGAAGGCGGGTTTAATGAAACATGTTGTAATCCATATACATGTACCTACTAACGCTGGATCGATTGAACCAAATACTTCACAAGACAAAGTAAGCATAAATATCTTGAATGAAAACTCAGATATAGATGAATATGTGTGTGACACTTGCAGAAAAACATTTCGCCGCAAATATGACTTGATTCGTCATATACAAAACACGCACATGCAAACAAGTTCTAAAATAATAAAACCAGAGCCAACGGTCTATGAATGTAATAAAGAAGGTAAGAAAACATATTCCTGCGAGACATGTGGAATACAATTTACACAAAAAATGTATTTGATTACACATAAACGAATTCACACTGCCGAAAGGCCTTATTCGTGTAAAATATGTGAAAAACGGTTTAAAACTTCTGGTTGTTTGAAAATTCATGAACGTGTTCATCCTGGCGTAAAGCCATATTCGAGCGAACCATGTAACAAGCAGTTTCAGGATGTGCGACTATTAAACAAACATAAAAAAGTTCATACAGGTGAAAAACCATATATGTGCGAAATATGTAAAAAACAGTTTTCGAACATACTGTTTTTAAATATACACAAAGTTACCCACACGGGTATTACGTGTGAAATTTGTAAGGAACATTTTAGGCAATGGGAAAAATTTCGAATTCATAAGCGAACTCACACAGGCGGGACGATATATACGTGCGCGGTGTGTAATATGAAGTTTGCAAGTGTCTGGAAATTCAATGCGCACAATCGGACACATACAAACGAGAGGCCATACGCATGTGGAATATGTGGAAAGCGGTATACACGAGCTTCTCATTTAACGAGACATAATCGGTATCACACTGGTGAAAAACCGTTCTCCTGCAAGATGTGTAATAAGAAATATTCGGAACAAGATTCTTTGAGCAAACACATACTAAGCCATACTGGAGCGAAGCCTTATTCTTGCTATGTCTGCAAAAAACGGTTCGCGGATAAGGGCTATTTGAACAAACACATACTAAGACATACTGGAGCGGAGCCTTATGCTTGCAAAATTTGCAAAAAACGGTTCGCGCATAAGGGCAGTTTGAACACACACATACTAAGCCATACTGGAGCGAAGTCTTATTCTTACGAAATCTGCAAAAAACGGTTCGTGCATAAGGGCAGTTTGAAAACACACATAATAAGCCATACTGGAGCGAAGCCTTATTCTTGCGAAATCTGCAACAAACGGTTCGCGCGAAAGTTCAATTTGAATACACACATACGAAGCCATACTGGAGCGAAGCCTTATTCCTGCGATTTCTGCAAAAAACGGTTCGCACACAAGGGCAGTTTAAAAACACACATACTAAGCCATACTGGAGCGGAGCCTTATTCTTGCGAAATCTGCAAAAAACGGTTCACGCAAAAGGGTAATTTGAACACACACATACGAAGCCATACTGGAGCGAAGCGTTACTCTTGCGAAATCTGTAAAAAACGGTTCGCGCGAAAGTTCAATTTGAATACACACATACGAAGCCATACTGGAGCGAAGCCTTATTCCTGCGATTTCTGCAATAAACGGTTTGCACACAAGGGCAGTTTAAAAACACACATACTAAGCCATACTGGAGCGGAGCCTTATTCTTGCGAAATCTGCAAAAAACGGTTCGCGCATAAGGGCAGATTGAACACACACATACTAAGCCATACTGGAGCGAAGCCTTATTCTTGCGAAATCTGCAACAAACGGTTCGCGCTAAAGTTCAATTTGAATACACACATACGAAGCCATACTGGAGCGAAGCCTTATTCCTGCGAATTCTGCAAAAAGCGGTTCGCACACAAGGGCAGTTTAAAAACACACATACTAAGCCATACTGGAGCGGAGCCTTATGCTTGCAAAATCTGCAAAAAACGGTTCGCGCATAAGAGCAGTTTGAAAACACACATAATAAGCCATACTGGAGCGAAGCCTTATTCTTGCGAAATCTGCAAAAAACGGTTGGCGCATAAGAGCAGTTTGAAAACACACATAATAAGCCATACTGGAGCGAAGCCTTATTCTTGCGAAATCTGCAACAAACGGTTCGCGCAAAAGAGCAATTTGAATACACACATACTAACCCATACTGGAGCGAAGCCTTATTCTTGCGGTATCTGCAAAAAATGGTTCACGCAAAAGGGCTATTTGAACAAACACATACTAAGCCATACTGCTGCTTCTGCTGCTACTATTCTTGCTTAAGATCAGATATTTTAAGAATTTAAAAAACCATAATATGCGATGTACGTTAAATGAACTTTTAGCACTCGCCACGTTTAGAGTACATTTAAAATAAACAAATAGATAAAATAAAATAAAAAGCCTTTATTAATAGGGAGTATTACTGCAATGTTTTGCCGCCAGAGTGCAGCACTAGTGACTTAAGTATACCATAGAGTAACTTATACATACTGTACCTTAAACTGTTTTTGACAAGTTTTCACAGACAATCATTAATCAAATATGACATTGATACATCAAGGCGGTTTGTTTACAAAGGGCCTACCGGGAAACGCGAAATCGAACTTCAGCTACCTGCCTCTTTATCACTCGAATATGCAAGAGTGGTCTCTATCACTCTTAGAGGTTAGATAACAACATTTCGACTCTCTTCGTTTGCGGTAGTCCGTTAGATTTTGACTTATTGTGGGAGCGACGCCACCTACGCAGTTTGGCGTAATATTCCCTATTATGTGTTCCGTACTCCACATCGGATATCTTCATTGAGAGAGTAACGCGATCGTTGACCAATGATGCCGCTAGCGTCTATGTAGTCGCTCCGCCCCACGCCGTGACGTAGTTCCGCTTCCACTTCCTGCGAACCGTTGCTCGCTTCCCGCCACTCGCCACCGCCATGACATTGTTTCGTCGACCGTCTTGACCGATGGTCCGCAAATATTTTTTGCGTATATTTTTGCAGCATGGTGCTTTAACATTTCCGATCCAAAGCTCGGTCGATTAAATAGTGAGATATGGCAGAGATCGCCACTATTAGTCTTTTGGCGGTCTCGCGATCGAAGTCATCGAACGGTGCTTTTCGATTCTACCCACTTTTTTCTTGCTAAATTAATTTTCACATTCCATGCTGCTAAAATCGTTACCGTTAACTCGCATTTTCGAGATCGAAGTAGGAAGTGCGTCAGTGGTTTTTGTTAACAAGACGTAACAAGTCGCTCCGCATCGGAGAGGGAACGTGCGGTCATCGTGCCTGCGGCGGCGGCGGCGGCGCGGCGGCGGACGGCCTGCGCGCGCTGCTTTCGGGCGCCGCGCTTCGCTGATAAGGAGGTTTGGATTGTCTCGAACCATCCGGTGAGCCAGTTTAAGATATTCTAATTTTATTGGCGTTCAGAAGTTACTTCGTCACTAAAGGAGGGTTCTCAGGCAGTAGCCTGGGAGTACCTCGTGTTGTTAGTTGCGGCGCGACCGGGGCGCCCCGTCCCCCGGCGCGGGGGCGCGGGCCCGGCGCCCGCCCCCGCCCGCGCGCGCCGCGTCTTCTGCTGTCGTCCAAGGTGACTCCGAGACACCGCGCCGCTGCGGGCCACGGTGGACGCCTCCAGTCCGCAGGACTCGGAGAGACGTCACACGCCCGCTCCTGTTGCTGCAGTCGCGGTGCGGACGCCTCCAGTCGCGGTGCGGACGCCTCCAGTCCGCGGGACTCCGAGAGACGTCACACGCCCGCTCCTGTTGCTGCAGTCGCGGTGCGGACGCCTCCAGTCCGCGGGACTCCGAGAGACGTCACACGCCCGCTCCTGTTGCTGCAGTCGCGGTGTGGACGCCTCCAGTCCGCGGGACTCCGAGAGACGTCACACGCCCGCTCCTGTTGCTGCAGTCGCGGTGCGGACGCCTCCAGTCCGCGGGACTCCGAGAGACGTCACACGCCCGCTCCTGTTGCTGCAGTCGCGGTGCGGACGCCTCCAGTCCGCGGGACTCCGAGAGGCGTCACACGCCCGCTCCTGCTGCTGCAGTCGCTGTGCGGACGCCTCCAGTCCGCGGGACTCCGAGAGACGTCACACGCCCGCTCCTGTTGCTGCAGTCACGGTGCGTACGCCTCCAGTCCGCGGGACTCCGCGAGACGTTACACGCCCGCTCCTATTGCTGCAGTTGCGGTGCGGACGCTTCCAGTCCAGCGGGACTCCGAGAGATCCGCGTGGCTCTGCGCGTCACACGCCCGCTCCTGCAGCTGCGGGCGCATCGCGGGTGGATCGCGCCAAGGTGAAGGCGGACCGCTTCTGCGTCCCGACTGCTCGAGCGGAAGGAAGGTAAGTTACGTGTAAGCAGTGGAAAGGCTACGAGTACAGCGACGATCGCCGCGTTGGTTGCCGGCCGTCATGACGTCGCTGGTGACCTACGCGCCGGTGGTGGCCACCACGATGGCACCGCCGAGGGCAACAGCGTCGCCGTGATGATGCGTGCAACTACGAGCCTAGCCATCGGCGCCTCCCGTGCCGGTAACGTCCGTCACGCGCACCGGCGCCTGTCGAGCTGGCCGCCACGACGGCGCCTCTCGCACCTGAGCCTGGCGACGGTGGCCGCCATGATGGCGCCGCCCGCTCGATGACACCGCCTGCCCCCCGAGCTGGCCGCCACGATGGCGCCTCTCGCATTACGCATCGACGCGGCGGCGGCGGCTGCCACAATGGCGCTGCCCGCCACGATGATGCCGCCCGCCACGATGGCACCACCACCTGCGCACTGGCGCCTCTCGAGCTGGCCGCCACGATGGCGCCTCTCGCCTCACAGCAGTGCCTCCCAGACCAGCCAGCCAGACGGCGACCGCCTCATGCACCGGTGCCTCCCGAGCTGGCCGCCACGATGGCGCCTCTCGCCGCACGCACCGGCGCCTCCCGAGCCGGTGGCGGCGGCCGCCACGATGGAGCCGCCCGCCTCACGCGACAACGCCTCTAGAGCGGGCCGCCACTATGGGTCCTCGCCTCACGCACCAGCGCTTCCCGAACCAGTGGCGGCCGCCATGAGCCGCCCGGCCTCAGGCACCGGTGCCCCACCCCCCCCCCCCGAGCCGGCCGCCACGATGGCGCCCCTAGCTTCACGCACCGGCGCCTCCCGAGCGGCGGCGGTTGCCACAATCACGCCGATGCTGTCCACCGATGCTGCAACTACGACGATGTCGTCCCTTGCTCGCTGGGCGCCACAGTATCAGTTTTGTCCTGTCCACATGGTTCCATTGAGGTACGCAGGCGCCTATAGCTATGGTGCAGGTATAGGTATGGTATGGTACAGCACGAACAGACCGCTAAGCTCTTGGTTTCGGTTAAAGAATCCTCCGGCGACGGCAGACGAGGTCGTAAAGAGCCCCGTCCTAGCGCGGCTCGACTGCCCGGAGTTGAAAGCGGTAAGATATGTCGATACTCAGAGGAAAATACGTCGTGTTCCCGGGCTTCATAAAGGTGCTGATCGACTTCGCTGTGTCGCTTCGAAGCTCCTACGACTTCTCGAGGCCATGGAGTGGTCCAACCGGAGAACAGCTAGCGACAAGGCCCTGTGCGACCGCTCGAAACCGAGGTGAAAGGCATCGAAAAGGTCTGCAGACTTCACATAATTATCTCTACTTGCTCGCGCTCTCCAGCTTAAGTTCCGTCTTACAAAGACGAACTCGTGCGAAAAGCCATAATAAACAAAATGGGACAAATAAACCCGCTGCGCCTGAACAAGCTTGAGTTTCCGGTGCTAAGAGAAAGGGGCCAGGAGGACTCCAGCAGTTTCCATCTGTCTGTATTCGACTTTATCGAAACAGTTTTGTTACGCAAAGCGCCAAAATCGATTTTAGACTTGATTTCATCAGTTCGATTTCCTTAAAAGCATGCTACTAACTCGATGCCCTATACTAACTCGATATAGGGTGTCTCTTCGGATAAAGCGAATTAGACCATCACGCTCCTAGACATCACGTGGGACACGCGGCACAACACACCGATTGAAAGTTTTCTTTTTCGCGACATACAGGCCTGCCTTGCTGCAGAGTTTCTCGCAGAAATGAGACTCAATGCCTTCTGTTCAGTCTCAAATTCGCAAACTTTAGTTCATGGAGGAAGGTGAAGCCTTCGCAGTCCCCAGCAACACGGAGCTGCCGAAAGCCTCGCACCACTTTCTTCCTCATCTTATGCAAGCAGTCCGTTACAATCTCCAATATTGGTAGACAATGTACGAGGTAAGGCCCTTTCAGCGAAGAGTAACCGTTAACGGGCCGCATCTGCAGCGCTGACGACAGAAGTGTAAACATACAACCGCACCGGTACAGTATACATAAAACGACGGCGACACTACATCCCTTCCGTTACTACGGCTGTCGCAAAAACTGCTGATGCCAGCAGATCGTCTACTGGTCGCGCTGGTTGCTTGCTACTTGCCAGGTCGGTACAACCCCCGAGGGCAACGGTTTATCAAGAAGTCACTGCGCGCCCGAGTGGCAGCTGCGCCCAGCAGCCGCCGAGACTGTCTTCACCTGACAGGCGCCTTGTTGGCCGGCCTCCGCTTTCGAGAGCCCTCGCACTGTGCCACGGTATTTCTTAACAGACTCATTGAACTGCTACCACGACCTTTGACAGCTGCCTGTGAGACTTGGCATGGATGTCTCCACCTCCCAGCCTAGTCTGTGTACTGCGACGGCGTGATAAGGAGTCTTAAAGCAGCTGTGGTAAGCTTGCAATTTACTGGCGGTCCTAGTGAACACAACGTCAGACCGCCCTCCCTTACGAGTCAACGACCTTAAGAATGAGGCGTACCTCCTGTCAGATAGGACGCTCCAACACCGAGCTGGCGGGATCAGGAGTGACGTCCGCTACTGGCGTGACTGGCGCATGCATATAACATGCCAAGGTCTAACGCTACGTAGCGAACGAAACGTAACTGTCACTGTCTCACTAATATGGAAGAACCGGATATTCCCGATTCCGGTACTGTGTTTGTATAGAAAACAGTAACGGGAGCCCCTAGATCGTCCGCTTGTCTAGGCTGCATGTACGGCCACAATGTAGAAACGGTATTTGTGGTGCATCAAAAATAAGATCAACTGCCAGGTACCTCTATCCAGTGAAGTAGCGAGCTATCTCAGACGTCTATTTCTATTATCCATGTTAGCTTTCAGAACGATACTCGTTCATAAGCCTCTCACAAGTGCTGTGTATGAACCACTATCGGACACTATGCCTTCTTCCAACGCCATTAATAGCGAGACCAGCGCCTCCCAAAGCACCAGCTTGGGACGCGAGACATCTACTTGCCCTAATTTAAATAGCCCTACAACGTTAGGTACGTTAGAAGAAGTACGATAGAATAGCTGCCGCACTTTTGCTGTTAGCATCAGGCCGCAGGGTCAATGACCTTACTCTACTACACTGTAGCCCGGGCAATTATATAGATAACTTTAACGCTATTATTTTGTGTCCGAAATTCGGCTCTAAACCAGATAACGTGTCTTACCGACTGGACTCTTAGAAGCTCCGGAATAAAGTATAGACCCAGTATAAGTAGGTAGTCTGGGTACGTCACCTTGCGAGAATTACACAAAATGTTAGGGGACACTTCGCTTATTTCTTTCAGCCACAGTCTCATCCAAGCCGGCCTCGCCTACGATTGCTTTTGATCCACGATGTACTTAATAACTAAATTGGCTGGAAAGCTATTCACTTAGCGATATTTTCGCTTATGTTAATTGGGAACATGACTCGCCGAGATTCTGCGGATCGGATGCGATTTCGAATGAGAATTCTCTTAAACCAGTTTAAGTCAGATTCGAACCTGAGATTACAATTTCAATTCTCAATTTCCTGTAATTCACATTATAACGAGTCACTGTGATTTCATGGGTTGCAATATGGTGTATACATATTTATTCGTTCTCTGAGTTCTATGACAGTAGGTGTAGCCCTATCGCTTGCGCGCCCGCTAACTCGCCACCAGGAGATAATAAACAGGTCTCAATGAAGATATCCGATGTGGAGTACGGAACACATAATATAAAAATTTTACCTTCCAATAAAATTATTATTATGTTTCCTATCCACATCGGATATCTGAGTAATGCCTTCCTGGCAGGCTACTAGGCTACTTTTATGCCGACGGTACTTCTCCTCAACAATGACATGGCGGTGGCGAGTGGCGGGAAGCGAGCAACGGTTCGCAGGAAGTGGAAGCGGAACTACGTCACGGCGTGGGGCGGAGCGACTACATAGACGCTAGCGGCATCATTGGTCAACGATCGCGTTACTCTCTCAATGAAGATATCCGATGTGGATAGGAAACATAATAATAATTTTATTGGAAGGTAAAATTTTTATATTCTCTACGAAATTAAAGTATGTTGTATGGAATATCATTAAGTATGTTTTAAAAAAGTTTGTTCGTAAAGACCCTAGGGGGCAGATTTTTGAATTTCTAGTTTCGTTCGTTTTCGAATTTCGCTCGATTTCGTCACACCGAAATCGGTGGAAAAGGGCGAAATGCTAATTTTTGAAATACGACCGATAGAAATTAGGAGAGTCAAGTGGTATTGACCACTCGTTTTAAATTATATTAGTAGAATTTAAATGCAATGTAGTGGAGATATTATTGAACGAAATACGCGAAATCAAGCGGTCGAACTTCAAAAATTGCTCCCCTGGGCCCTGTTTGGCTGAGCGCCTTCTCCAGTTTTCGCCAAGTTTTTCTATTCTTGGCCTTCTGTGGCCAGTCCTTGCCAGCTGTAGCCACTATTTCATCGGTCCACCTTTCTTTCGGCTTCCCGTGTTTCCTGGTCCCGGTGGAACCACGCCATAGCGTGGTTATTATTGACTTCAACTTTAACTTCAAATATACTGTATTCATGTCGGCCTAGCAAGTAGCAACAAGCAATAATTATATTATCTTAAGAGGGGGTAGAGGAGGGTAAATTTTCGGATTCTGTCAAATTATCCCATTACACACAAACGCAGTTCACGCACACTACCTCAATTCACTGGGACAGGTCAATGACCCCTAATGTTTTTTAAAGGTGCTGTTTCGAGTTTGGTATTAACCACTGGCCTCCTTTGAGGAATTGAAACTGGCAAAGCGTTCCTTGAAATGAAATGAAATATTTATTTGTAAAAAAGAAATGGGTATATATAAATGATCTTATTTTATAGACAGTGTCTCCATTTTCTACCTATTACAGACATACAAATTAAATAACCTTACAACTATATTTACAGAACTTTTTATCTATTTTTACATTATTGCTTCATTGCGAAATGGCAAAGTGTTCCGAATTGTTATAATACATTTTTTCTAAACACCAAAGAATATAATACTCACTAGGAGAAGAACGATAACTCCATACAAAAAAATGTCCCCTTCAAAAGTTCGTTTATACTACTAGCGCTCGGTAGGATACCATTGTAATTAGAATTGACAACCCGTTTAGCCTAGCGCCCCTAGTGGGTATTGGCAGTAATCCAGTTCAGGAAGCTAATGGTCCTGGGTTCGAATCCCGGAGAGGGAATTTCTTTTTGTATTATTTTATTTTTTGTTGGGGTCAGGTTTTTAAGAGCCCATCAACGTGCACACTAGCGCCACTGCTGAATACATTAAACTAATTTTATGTTACTGGATTCGTCAACCTACCCGTTCAAAACTAAAGCGGCCGTTTTTGTTTTGAGCTCATAGATTGATGAATCCAGCAACATAAAAACTAGTTTGATGTATTCAAAAGGTACTTAAATACACAATACAGTCAGTAGCGGCCACTTTTTTAAATACCTGTAAAATTTAAATTTAACTTAAATAATCACGATTATTTATTTTAGCAGTGGTGCTAGTGTGCACGTTGTTGGGCTCTTAAATTAGCATATCACAAATAAATAAAGAAATACGTTATAAGATAATGATTAGGTACTATATTTAAAAATTTAAAAATATAAAAGGTTACAAAAAGTTACGAATTATTAAGATATAAATATTTTCATTCCTATTAGGATTAGTGTATATATGTTAGGAGCAATACATATGAATACATACATTGATATGGCAAATGGTTACAAGTTGTTATTACATCTATCCGGTTATCGGACATTTCTGCTCCACAGCTCCACGCAGCGTTCTTGGTCACCGGAAAACTAGTCTGTATATGCAGCAGATACGTGCCCTTTGAGCTTTTTCCAAGAAATCATATGACGGGCCAGGATTATATTATTATCTCACGCTCAAGCCATGATTCACTTTCTAAAACAAAATAGTCACAAATTAAACAATATAATCTAACTTCCTAATTACTAACGTCGCTAATTCCTAAGGTCTAAATTTACCAGCTTACTCGTAAACAATGAGAGGTTTTACATCTATGATGAATTTAGATTATAATTTCGGACGCGATATAGCGTCCGCGGGACTTACGGGGATAGTAAGATTAAATTATTATATTTGAATTTGGTAATTAGTACGCTCATTTTTATTTAAAGATTGATATATTTCTTACCTTGAAATTATCGCTGTTTCTGGTTTACTACAACGGTTTCCACACACACATTAGGGCTTTTCATAATCCGGATAAGAATTGTTGATGAAGTCGCCATTGCCGGATACATAATACAGCAAGGAAGGAAGAGCGACAATGGTTTAAATTTAACTAAGTCTGTGCGAAGACGCATTTAGATATGTTGCTCGTACATATGAATAGTTTTTATTTTTAAATTAATAGGTAAATAAATATATTTCAAGTGAATAAATCGTTTTATATGAAAATTTATATTTTTGGCGTTAAATGACTTAAATGACAGCATTGACATTACAGACTTTTGTCTTTTCTATGTTCTTACCGGCCAGACTCAAATCAAGGCCTATCAAAGAGGCATATTGAAAAAGATTTTTTTTAAATTTTATCAAGGAGGGTAGAGGCACGTCTACCCTTCATAGATTTTATGAACATAGACAAAGACAAACTGAAATAGATAATAATTTACATATTTCAAAAAATAAATAATAATTTACATATGACTTTGACTACTTCATAAAATACAAATCAAAATATATTTGATAAAATAATTGGATTTGTTCCTAGAAATCGTATAGACAAAGCCAGTTCTAGCAATGTTGCTGTAGTAAAATATTTTTATGGTAATTACTGGCAATACAGCTCTAGAAACGGAGCACACATGTACAATTATGAAGGGTCACGTCATTCCAAGGAAGTCAATAGGCCTTGCTAAACACCATCTAAAAATCTACCTCTTAATCAGTTTAAAACGAGTTTGTATGCCTGGATATGTGACTTAAATATTTGTATACTATTCATGAGTTTTTTAATGTAAAATGTATATAATAATGGCATGTTGTAGGATAAGACTTGTAAATAGACTAAGTCTCTGTATCTTGTTGGATCATTAATTTACTAACAATCCACCAAAATACAGATTATTTTTTGCATGCTTGTCTAAGTAGAATATGGTGAGCTTGTAAATAGTATGTTAATACCAACCCTATGTAACCCGTATTCCGCAAATTAAATTAATTAATGAATTCATTATAACTTAATTTTTAGGGCTTTATTGAAAATAAGGTTTTTTTTTCAAAAATTTATTAAAAATATCCTTGACCATATTTCTTTAGGCAACCCTATTGATTTATGTTCTGAAATACATTTTCTTTCATATTTTCATAGTTTCATCCGTCAGACAGATTGGTGAAGGTCGACCATATATGTGGGATCTCCTACTATGATGGGCTCCATAACTTGCTATCAGTTTTGTATTTTTGTTTTACGCCATTGTACCTATCGCCTTCGCCATTTCATCTTTTGGCCCTCCTTGTATTGGCAGCCATTCCCTGGACGAATGGCAATGTTTGCTGAAGCCGTGAAAGTTAATCTGAATATTGTAGGTATAGCTGGTCAAGCAAAACTTGACAGTAGAAAAAGGCGCGAAATTCAAATTTTCTATGGGACGATAACCCTTCGCGCCTACATTTTTTAAATATGCCGCCTTTTTCTACTGATAAGATTTGCTTCACCATCTATAAGAAACTCAATCATAGAAAATACGAAAGTATGTCTGTAGAACCACGTCACATAATTTTGTCTGTAGAGCCCGCTCCACACTCGTGCGCGAATCGCGGCGCGAAGCCGCGAACGCGAGTCTGGAGTCGATTTCGCATATCAGCGAACTAGACTCCACACTCGCGTTCGCGGCTTCGCCCGCGATTCACGCGCATAGTCTGGAGGGCGCTTAGCATCAACGAAGACAACCGAGAGCATAGAAGGTAGGATCCTATAGAATTGGTACACGCGTGCCTCCGTGAGGGACTAAACATAGGCAATGCAACACTATGATTGGTCGAATTTATTTGTTGCCCACTATAATATAGATGGTCAAGCAAATCTTGTCAGTAAAAGAAGGCGCGAAATTCCAATTTTCTATGAGACGCTATCCCTTTGCCTACCTTTTTCAAATCTCAAATATGGAACCCCTGCTATTCTACATATACTGAAAGAATAGAACGTATTCAACGTAAATTCATTAAATTTCTGTGTTTCAAAACTAAATCTCCTTATAGCTCATCTAACTATCTATTTATTTGTAAAAGACATCACTTAGTTCCACTTCAAAAACGGCGGGAAATAGCTGACATAACTTATTTACTTAGTATCACTACTGGTTTGGTGGATAGTCCTGAGTTACTTTCCAATATCTCTTTTAATACTCCCACTCGTTGTAAAAGGTATTATCCTCCTATTTCCGTTAAATTTTCATCGTCTAAATACAGACAAAATAGTTTCTTGTCGCGTGCGAGTAGAGCTTTAAACAATCTGGCAAACCAATTAGATATAGATATATTTAATTGTAAGATACCTTTGGTTAAACATTATTTGACGCTAAAATGTTTTGATTGAGCATGTGTAATAAGTATTTGTTTGCTACTTTTCTATTGTATTTCTGATTGTAGGTGTTTTTTTTTTTTTTTTTAAATATTGTCATTTTTGGATTGTACTTAATATTTACTGTAAAAAAAAAGAAAAAACTCTTATGTTGTGTGTTGCTGTGTCCGAGCGTCGACACTTTTCATTCAAGTAAATTTGAATGTACAATCTGTAGCTACATGTGTGATCCTGTAATTGGCTTTCCATCTCTTATTAATGTGGCATACTCTGTATAGATAGCTGTTGGATCTCCATAACATAAATAAATAAATAAATAAATAAATAAATAAACACACTATCGCACCGCACCAAGGTCTTTGTGCGACGCACCGATAAGTAAGAGCGAGAAGGAGATATCGCTTTCTCGCTCTTACTTATGGGTCCGTCGCACAATGACCTTGGTGCGGTGCGATAGTCTGTTACCACTATTATATTCTTTGACCGAGAGTTACCGAGAAATGGCCGATCGTCGTAATGCAGTCCTGAGACAATTTTTCGCCAATCTGATGAAATTGTCCGATCAAATCAGCAGGTGCGGACTTAAAAATGAAGTTAGTGTCTATGGAATGCAAATTGGTGATTAATGGCCTGTGCACACCGGCTGCGTGTGCGTGACGTGCACGTGCGCGAGCGGCGTTGTAGTATACAGATTCATATGAGAGATGGCACACCGCTTGCGTGACGTGTGCGTGTGCGGCTCCAACATTTTAGCGCACGCACACGCGCACGTCACGCACACGCAAGCCGGTGTGGCTCGGCGTTTAATTTTGTGTACGTGTGGACCATAAGCGCCCTCCAGACTATGCGCGTGAATCGCGGGCGAAGCCGCGAACGCGAGTGTGGAGTCTAGTCCGCTGATATGCGAAATCGACTCCAGACTCGCGTTCGCGGCTTCGCGCACGAGTGTGGAGCGGGCTATAGAAGTAGCATCCTATAGAAGTGGTATACGCGTGCCTCCGTGAGGGACAAAACATACGCAAATGCGACACTGTGATTGGTCGAATTCATTTGTTGCCCACCATTATCAATACTAAAAAAAGGTGGGGAACAAATAAAATGTGAGACTGTGACAAGGACAAACAGCGCTTACGCTGCTACTCCTACTGAAAGATACATAAGACTATCCCGTTCTGTCAGTTATCCCCACCACTCATGCCCAATCCAGTTTAATACTAGATTCATGGTGTGGACGCTAGATGAGATTGGCGTCACTTATTTCCTAATCAAATCGGTCGATTTGCCCATCTCCTCAGGTTTCTACTTTACGCGGTGCGGTGCGATAGTGTGTTATCACTTTTAATCCTACCGAAGACGAGGCAGTTTGGCCTATGGTCTTAACCCGTCTAGAAGGACAAATAAAAAAAAACAATCATTGTCAAGAATTGAGAATGTCAAAATTGTCAAACTCCCACAATAATGTTTTGTGAAGATCACCTTTGATGTAAGTATTGTTTAATGAATGAGATGCCGTATTAAGTACGGTTCACACCGAACGGGCGGTCGGGCGCAGTCGAAGCGCATTTCACATTTGTACGGCCGCAAGCCGGTCCGCTACTCGCGGACGCGTCCAGACGAATTCAATCGCTTCTGCCTTACCCACATAATGTTTAGACACATTGAAAATGCGCTCCGGCGTTGCCCGACTCTGCCCAGTCGGTGAGAATCGTACATTACTCAAAAACTTTGTTTCAAAATGAAATACTTAAGCTTTAGGTTATGCCTGTTTTGACCTTAGCTATCATTTCAATGGACTACTAGTTACCAGAGGTTGGAAAGGGTGAGCTATTTACCATCTATTTATATTTACCTTCTAATTTGACATGCTTTACGTCATATTATAAGGCAAATATAGTTGATCAAACCAGTTGTCAATAAAAAGAAACCATAAAAACTATACTCATCCTTTTGGGTACTAGTTTAAGACAAAGATATGATTCTCTATGTCTATATTTGAAATGAGACAGTCCTTTGACACACTATAGCGCACCCTTGCCGACCTTTGACTACTACAACTACATATTTTTGTTCTTTTCATTTGCTAAATGATATGGAAAATTACATGCGGTATCATGTGAAGGGGTCGGGTATCACAAGTGAAAATGAAACCAGGATGTGTTCCCACGAAATTTGCATGTCCACCAGACAGAGAGCCAGTTATTACAGGATGTCAATCCTCTTTGCAGTATGGGGACCAATTTAAAAGTCCAGGTACATCTTACACCTTTAAACAAGCAATTCTTATGTATTTCTATGTATATTTCGGGAATTTCCAAAACGGCTCTAACAATTTCAATGCAATTTGCTAACCCTCATGGTTTTCGGGAACAAAAAATTGATCTACTTAGGTCTTAATTCTGTGAAAACGCGCATTTTTGACATTTGTATGTTTTTATGATTGGATACTTAATATGACACAACCACTTCTTTAAAACTGTCCTGGAGGGGAGATAGGACGCAAAAGGGGTAGAAGAAAACCCAGAGGCAGCTTTTTAGAACAAGTGAAAGAAACAGTAGGGGTTGTGTCCTATCAAAGAGTCAATGAGCTGGTGCAAGATAGGAAATGCTGGAAGATACTCCACCGACAAGAGAATAACTCTTAGCATAGCTCGGTCTCCCAGATATTTCATAATATATTTATTTCTTGTTTCATCAAGGTTGTTGTTGGAAATACTGTGAGCTGTAGACCTCGCGAGCGTAACTTAAAACGGAATAAATGTATGGCTCCGCTATTTTGAAATGATTCCAAAAACTGAATAAACAAATAAATTCTATTTAATCATGGGGCCGGTTTTTTATTTATAAATTTAGTTATTGTAGTTAGTTGTAGTTTTTAATTTTAATTTATAACTTTTTGCATATATTATTTACTTATTTCAGAAATTTATTTAATCATCCAACCTGCTCACAAAATTTCACAAAAGTCTGTTGAGAAATGCGACCTGTAGAGGAGAACTGTACATAAGAAACCATTTTTGCCCAAGCTGAAATGGAGACCTTAGCTAACATAATTAGTTTTACTTGTAACAAACTATGAAATAAAATCTTCAATTTCAATTTTAACCTTGTTTCCGAAATTTTACAAGTATACATATTTTTGGGCAGAAATGTAATACTTACTCGTCTAATTTAAATGCTTTTTAACTTGGCAGTGCACATTAAGGAGGAGACAGACTATATGCAGCATTCTGACTGTCAGATGGAGACACAGTGTGCGGAACAAATTAAAGAGGAGTCCTCATGCTCGGAGAGTGAGGAATGCAGCACGAGTAAGGCAGCTATGCCGGCTAGCCTGTGCACCGAACACAAACCCTTATGTTCCGACAGCACAGGCTATGGTGTAAGCGAGACAGAAAAGCTCGCTGATGAGCTAAAGGAGGAGGCACTGTGTTCAGACGGCATGGAGTGTGGCATGACTGGCATGAGCGAGTCAACCATGCTGGCTGTTGTGGATACTGACCATGATGTAAAGGATGAGTTTGTGCTCGGATCAGAGCATGTGAAGGAAGAGCCTTCATTGTCAGAGAGCGTAGAGTATGGAATGAGTGAGGCGGCCATGCTGGCAGACCTATACGCTGACCACGTCGTAAAGGATGAGTTAGTGCTGGGGCCGGAGCATCCACATCGGCCAGATGTTTCTCTGGTAGCCCTCGGTAAGTTATCCTGAGTTGTATGTATTTGTGAGATAGTCAATACTAAAATTTTTCAAGAACCGCTAAAAAGGTAATATTTTTATAACAAATGTCAATACCAGTTATTTAATCGAATATGTCCTGTCGTAAGTCATAAGTCATACTAACTTAAGCCAAAAATATTGTGTGGTTAACCAAATTTTTTGGCTTAAACCAATTATGTAAATATATTAAAAAAATTTAAACATGAATATTTGTTCCTGAAAATCATCTGTTATGTAACTATATACGTATATGTATCTGTTTATCTATTTTTGTCTAGTACAGTCGGCATCAGACATATCGGAGCGCTCATCAAGACGCTGACAAATATCCGAACACGCCTCTATTGTCCGATATATCTGGTGGCGACTGTACACAGGCCTAACAGGGACTAGGTTGATTTGTGTTCTTACACGAATCAACCTAGTCTTCAGTCAGTCTTCTAACTTCATGGTTTTATTCTGAGCAGACTGGGCGCTAGCTGACGAGGATGGTTGCCTGCAGGAGTCTCAGGAGCATACCTCACAGCCGGCACTGAAGGACTGCTGCGTGAGGCTCGAGCGCCTCCACTACGGAGCCCCTGCCAAGCACACCATACAAGACACCACTCGCACTGACAGTGAACCGTATTCTGAAGATGAAATGTACACTAAAGTTGACTGTGAGAGTGTGACTGAACCGGTGTGTGATCTTTGTGGCAAGAAGTTTTCTCTAAAGTCTGATTTATTGAAGCATGTCATGACTCACATTCATACGTCTAGTGTGGAGCAAGAAGGCAGCCGGCCTGTTGTCGCTGACTATGGTGAGTTCTTGATAAAATTCAAAAATGGCTGCAGCAGGCCTCATATAGTGATACCTAGCGACCCGCCCCGGCTTCGGACGGGTTAACAAATTATACACAAACCTTCCTCTTGAATCACTCTATCTATTTAAAAAAACCGCATCAAATTCCGTTGCGTAGTTTTAAAGATCTGAGCATACATAGGGACAGACAGACAGCGGGAAGCGGCTTTGTTTTATATTTTGTAGTTACAGTAAATTTACTGCCATCTATCGACACATGATTAAAACTGAAATGAAAATGTATAAAAGTATCGAAAAGATTATATTGATAAATGATTTTTAATTTTTTTATAACGCCATATAACTGACCCATGTTCTTTCACTGATATGTTGTTAAATATCCATCGGCGTCACCAACGCCATCTACATCAGTAAAGGCCTAAGGTGTGGCGCCATCTATTCGAGCATAACTTTTTCTTGGTTTCCGAGGCACGTTTTTTCCTTAGACGTTACTTATACGGAGTTATGACTTTACAATGTGGTTTCAGTATTTGAAGAAAAGCCGTTAGAGGAGCGCGTCCTTAGTGGAGACTCTCCGCTCGCGCTCCGAGACTGCTGCGTGCGGCTCGAACACCTCCAACACCACGAGGCGCTCGCCGGCAACGACATAACACATACTGACACGGAATCTGATACTGAAAACATATATACTAGACACTGTATCATTAACAATCGTACAACAACAAGTGGCACAGACAATGATAATGAAAATATATATGCTAGAGACTGTAAGAGGATGTTTATATGCGATCTTTGTGGCAAAAAGTTCGCTTTGAAGGCGGGTTTAATGAAACATGTTGTAATCCATATACATGTACCTACTAACGCTGGATCGATTGAGCCAAATAATTCACAATACAAAGTAAGCATAAATATCTTGAATGAAAACTCAGATATAGATGAATATGTGTGTGACACTTGCAGAAAAACATTTCGCCGCAAATATGACTTGATTCGCCATATACAAAACACGCACACGCAAACAAGTTCTAAAATAATAAAACCAGAGCCAACGGTCTATGAATGTAATAAAGAAGGTAAGAAAACATATTCCTGCGCCACATGTGGAATACAATTTACACAAAAAATGTATTTGATTACACATAAACGAATTCACACAGACAAAAGGCCTTATTCGTGTAAAACATGTGAAAAACGTTTTAAAACTTCTGGTTGTTTGAAAATTCATGAACGTATTCATACTGGTGTAAAGCTATATTCGGGCGAACCGTGTAACAAGCAGTTTCAGGATGTGCGACTATTAAACAAACATAAAAAAGTTCATACAGGTGAAAAACCATACATGTGCGAAATATGTAAAAAACAGTTTTCGAGCATACAGTTTTTAAATATACACAAAGTTACCCACACGGGTATTACGTGTGAAATTTGTAAGGAACATTTTAGGCTATGGGAAAAATTTCGAATTCATAAGCGAACTCACACAGGCGGGACGATATATACGTGCGCGGTGTGTAATATGAAGTTTGCAAGTGTCTGGAAATTCAATGCGCACAATCGGACACATACAAACGAGACGCCATACGCATGTGGAATATGTGGAAAGCGGTATACACGAGCTTCTCATTTAACGAGACATAATCGGTATCACACTGGTGAAAAACCGTTCTCCTGCAAGATGTGTGATAAGAAATATTCGGAACAAGATTCTTTGAGCAAACACATACTAAGCCATACTAGAGTGAAGCCTTATTCTTGCTATGTCTGCAAAAAACGGTTCGCGGATAAGGGCTATTTGAACAAACACATACTAAGCCATACTGGAGCGGAGCCTTATGCTTGCAAAATCTGCAAAAAACGGTTCGCGAAAAAGGGCAATTTGAAAACACACGTAATAAGCCATACTGGAGCGAAGCCTTATTCTTGCGAAATCTGCAAAAAACGGTTCGCGCATAAGTGCAATTTGAACACACACATACGAAGCCATACTGGAGCGAAGCCTTATTCTTGCGAAATCTGCAAAAAACGGTTTGCGCAAAAGGGCAATTTGAAAACACACGTAATAAGCCATACTGGAGCGAAGCCTTATTCTTGCGAAATCTGCAAAAAACGGTTCGCGCATAAGTGCAATTTGAACACACACATACGAAGCCATACTGGAGCGAAGCCTTATTCTTGCGAAATCTGCAATAAACGGTTCGCGCGAAAGTTCAATTTGAATACACACATACGAAGCCATACTGGAGCGAAGCCTTATTCCTGCGATTTCTGCATAAAACGGTTCGCACACAAGGGCAGTTTGAGCAGACACATACTAAGCCATACTGGAGCGGAGCCTTATTCTTGCGAAATCTGCAAAAAACGGTTCGCGCAAAAGGGCTTCTTAAATATACACATACTAAGCCATACGGGAGCGAAGCCTTATTCTTGCGAAATCTGCAAAAAACGGTTCGCGCATAAGGGCAGTTTGAACACACACATACTAAGCCATACTGGAGCGAAGCCTTATTCTTGCGAAATCTGCAAAAACCGGTTCGCGCATAAGGGCAGTTTGAACACACACATACTAAGCCATACTGGAGCGAAGCCTTATTCTTGCGAAATCTGCAACAAACGGTTCGCGCGAAAGTTCAATTTGAATACACACATACGAAGCCATACTGGAGCGAAGCCTTATTCCTGCGAATTCTGCAAAAAACGGTTCGCACACAAGGGCAGTTTAAAAACACACATACTAAGTCATACTGGAGCGAAGCCTTATTCTTGCGAAATCTGCAACAAACAGTTCGCGCGAAAGGGCAGTTTCAACACACACATACTAAGCCATACTGGAGCGAAGCCTTATTCTTGCTTAAGATCAGATATTTTAAGAATTTAAAAAATCATAATATGCGATGTACGTTAAATGAAGTTTTAGCACTCGACACGTTTAGAGTACATTTAAAATAAATATTTTTTTTATTAATAAGGAGTATTACACTAGTGACTTAAGTATACCATAGAATAACTTATACATACTGTACCTTAAACTGTTTTTGACAAGTTTTCACAGACAATCATTAATCAAATATGACATTGATACATCAAGGCGGTTTGTTTACAAAGGGCCTACCGGGAAACGCGACATCGAACTTCAGCTACCTGCCTCTTTATCACTCGAATATGCAAGAGTGGTCTCTATCACTCTCTAACAACATTTCGACTCTCTTCGTTTGCGGTAGTCCGTTAGATTTTGACTTATTGTGGGAGCGACGCCACCTACAATTGCCTCCAGAAACTCGCGAACTAAATTGACACGAGTTTGACAAATAAAATGATACCAGGAATAGCAAAGAAAAAATAGTCAGGGGCATATGTCGATAAAATGATATCGATAAGTAAGATACCCACTACCCATGTCATAATTATAAAGGGGTCACAACCGATTTCGATTCGTATGAATGTGACGAGAAAAGTGGTTGATTCGATTGTAAGATTGTGACGTTACCGATCAAATCAGGAGGCGCGGATGCGAAACTGACAAATTTCAATGTTAGTATGCAGGTTTGGGGGCAAGTTGTTTATTTCAAGAGCTATAAATCTAAAATTGGTGATTTAATTTTATACATTGTGGCCTGTAGATGACATTGATCGTTAATTAAAGTTAGACCAAGAAAAATCTGCAGCGATTTTGATAGTCCACGCAGTGCAACTGTTACTTAATACGTCATACTCATAGAAGTTTGACGTTTAATACTACTACTTACACTGCGTACTTGCACTGCGCAGGCTATCAAAATCGCTGCAGACTTTTTTTGGTCTAACTGTATTTAAATCTTGCGTCTGTATTGACATCTTGCGTATCGCTTTGGAACAGGCCGCCAAGGATATAATACAAGACTTAAACAATTTAAATTAATATCTCTTAGTAGTAGGCGTATAATGCTGGACCTGATGTTCATGCATAAGCTTCTAAACGACAAGATTGATTGTATGCATATGGTTAGTCAGATAGGGCTAAAAGTGCCGTCTCGTTTGCCACGTTATCCTTGTGCCTTACTCTATGTGCGTCGTAGTCGAACTAACCTATTAGCTCACTCCCCTCTGCCTCGCCTGGCTCGCCTATACAACAAGCATGCTAACATTGTCCCCTCACTGGATGTGTTTCACGACAGTGAAGCCTCATTTAAAAACAAATTATTATCTGCTGGCAACCTCAGCTAGCTCGTCTAACTCACCTTAGTTACGTTGTGTGGAAAAATTATTGTTAATATTGAGTTGTTAATTAGTATTTTATAGTGACTTATTCTAATTATTGTAACTTATACTTAGTTAGTTTTTTCTTGAGTGTTAACTTAAATGTGTAAATTATACATTATAATACTTAATGCATGCTGTGATTGCCTGTAAGTGGGGGAGCAATAATAAATGTGCCCTCTTAGTATGTTACTTATATTTAGTATGTAAATTGTATCTTCTGTTGGTGATCCTAATAAATAAACAAATAAACAAATAAATTCTGACCTAATTGTCAACTTGAATGTCCACTATGTCCAGTTTAGGGCTGGTCTTCTTTACAATCGAAGCAATAGGGATCACCGAGACGATTTAATTTTTACGTCCACACCAAACAAATTAAACGAGAAATCTTATCTTACTTCCCCGTCTGGGTCGGCCTTTTTTTGTATTTTGAGCCAAAATCACTGTTTTTATGTTGTGACCTACAATTTGTTACTCTAGCTGTAAGTTTTCGTAACAAATAAAATAAAATATTTGATTTGTTAATCCAATATCCTTGTTATTACGCGGATACGAGGTTCCGCAGCAGCAGGGCGGTGGAGAAAGAATACTCACTGTTCGCACAATGCACATGAACTTTATTGTCTAGTAAATAATATATGTTAATACAATTATGGGAGCTAAAGCTTACGCGTCCGACCATCAACGCAGCCGAAACCAAAGAGCGGGAGCAAATAGAGTAGCGACATAGACTGAAGAACATAAAGAGTCATTCACACATGCGTACATTCATTGGTTGGTATTATAAGGGTGTACATACAAGATTCAATTTTCTAACACTTCCCCTCACACTTATAAGACCAAATGTCTCATGCTTAAACACAACATAAGTACACAGAACACTATACAAAACTAACATGTTGTCAATGTGTATTGGCACATCCCTGATAAAAGGCTTGAACTTAATATAATATCAATTATATTAGTTAACATTTACAATAATGCTTGCCCTAAGTAGAGACTAACTCTATCCATATACACATTCGTATAATAACATGCTTTCACGAGATACAAACATGGACTGAGTGAAGAAAGAATGCATGCTATTTTTACGATTGCACATGTACATTTGTAAACAATATAAACGATTATATAATGATTTTACACGCACATAATGCAAACATGCCTACTCATTTAACTTTATATTCATGCTTTGAATAAATTTGGAATGTTTATAAAGACTCAGCGGCTTGGTAAGTACATCGGCTATCATTACTTCTGTTGCTAAGTATTTTAAAGTTAACACATTATTATGTACCAAATCTTTTATATGGTGATACCGTACATCTATGTGTTTGGTACGCTTATGTGAATATTCTTTACAAAGTAAAAGCTTGTGCACACTCTGATTGTCATTGAACACAGTGATGTTAAGTTTCACATGTAAAATTTCGAACAAAATATTTTTGATGAAACATAGGTCTTTACATACATCATTAATTGAAATAAATTCACTTTCAGTAGAACTGAGTGCTACACAACGCTGTTTGCGTGATTCCCAATGTATACAATTCGAGCCTAACTTTATTACAAAACCAGTAAGTATAAGAGCGTCTATCTACATCATTAGCCCAGTCGGCATCAGCATATGCAGTTAAATCCAAATCTCTACTCTTTATGAAATATAAGGAATAGTTAATTGTTCCCGCTAAATACCTTAAAATATGTTTTGCTGCAAGCCAATGACTTTTATTAAACTTTGAATTATACTGACTTAAATGGCTACAAGCATATGCTATGTCTGGCCTGGTACAAACAGCTAAGTACATCAAGGAACCAATAAGTTCTCTGTAATTATAAGTTTCATCACATAAATTTTCTCCTTCTGATTCAAATTTACATCCTACAGACATAGGTGTAGAGACAGGTTTACAATTTTCCATATTAAACCGCTTGAGTACTTTATTTATTTATTCATTCGTATGGCAAACAAAATAATACAATCGTTCACAATATGATATATACGAGTATAATATATTATAGCAGTACGCCCAATTGCTGGATCCATTGGGTGACATTGTTGTCTAGGGTGAACAAGTCCCCGGGGTTGCCCTGGTATTTGGTGAGTGGGCATTCGCGGATAATGTGGTCCATGCTCTGCACCGCAGCTCCGCATTCGCATGCTGGCGACTCTCTCCAGCCACATCTGTGCAGAAACTCACAGTACTTTCATAATATAGTCGCTTTGATCTAACTTTAATACATATCCCTCCCTTACAACATTGATGCCCAGACAACTTTTTAAATTTCCTAAATTCTTACAATGAAATTCACTCTGTAGTAAATTAAAAAGATTATTTTTACAGGATTCGTTATTCGAGAAAATGTAAAAGTCGTCTACATAAAGCGCTACTATTACTAAACTATTTTTATCTTTACTTATATAGGTACAAGGTTCATGTTTACTTTGAACAAACCCATTTTCACACAGTAATTTATTTACTTTGTTATTCCAAATTCTACTAGCTTGTTTAAGACCATAGATCCCTTTTTGCAACAAACAAACTTTATTTTTATGGTTATTATTAAAACCTGGTGGAAGCTCCATATAAATGGTTTCCTCAAGGTCTCCATTGAGAGAAGCTGTGGTCACATCAACGTGATCTATGCTTAAATCATACTCACAAGCTAAAGCAAACAATATTCTCATTGTACTATGTCTAACAACTGGTGAAAATGTGTCTTTATAGTCCACACCAGGGACTTGTGTATAACCCATGGCAACAAGACGCGCTTTAAATTTATCAAAGTTACCCGATGCATCTGTTTTGATTTTATATACCCATTTAGACTTTATTACGTTCGTATTATGTGGCCTATCAACTAATCTCCAAACTTTATTAGCTATGAGAGAGTCAAACTCACATTTCATTGCGGCAGACATTCTGCACTAAGGGGAGCAGTGACAGCATCCTTATACGATAAGGGTATGTCTAGGCTGTGGACAGACGCAGCATCGTGCGCTACCATGGAGTAGTCTGACGTGTAATCAGCATACCTTTTGGGTTTTTGTGACCTTGTAGTACGTACGGGACGCGAGGAATGTACAGCCGGCGCATCAGCTGGGGGCAGGGCTTCCTCTGAATGTGACGGTCGCGGCGACAGCACTACAGACTCGCTCGACGAGTCACCTGAGCCCGAAGTAGAGCAGCCTGGCTCCTCATTCTCGCTTCCGGTACAGAATTCCTCCGAATCTGAAAAAACCATGGAAGAATCATTAGGTTTTTGAGTACACATTTGTTTTTCACTTCCTGGGTTGCAGATTGGAATTTGCTCACTTTAAATAGACATTGAATCCACATCAGTTTCACTAGAGACTAGATTTTCATTACATTGACTAGGGATTTCAATTACATTATTCTTATTTTGATTCTCATTATTTTTATTAGGAATTCCAATATTATTATGACTAGATTTATCATTATCATTAGAAATAAATTCAAATTCATAAAATATATTCTCATTGTCAGATTGGTTAAAACTTAATTTATCTAAATTGTTGTAAAATTTATCTTCTAAAAACACAACATTTCGAGACAAGATCACTTTCTTAGGGTTCAACGGATCCAAAAGCCTATAGCCTTTTGTTGTTTCACTGTAACCAACAAAAATATAAGGTTTGCTTCTAGGATCAAGTTTGCGACGATTTTCTTTAGGTATTAAGGAATAGGCAATGCAGCCAAAGACGTGTAGATGCCTGAGGTCTGGTGTAGAACCTGTCCAGAGCTCTTCAGGGGTACGTCCCGACTAGAGATGGGTCGCGGGTATTTACCCAATTTACCCACCCAGGTAAATACCCGGTAAATACCCATCTACCCGGTATTTACCCGTATCTACCCAAATGGACGGGTAGATTCATTTCTTGGTGCACATGTAGATTTGTGTTAAAGTGGAGATATAAACCGAGTTAATGGTTGTAATTATTGTGTGTCATGTAAAATAAAATGGTTTAGTGAAACTTGCAGTTGAAACTAAGGAATTTTTAGCACAATTTTGATAAATATAAGAAAAGGCCGTCATAAGCAGTGATCGGGGATTTCTATGCCACACCGCGGGATATCAAGTCGAAATGGTAATATGGATACGCCGCTTGGCCCGCGAAAGGAATAAAACTGTTCTAAAAGTAAACGCTATTTCGGTGTTGGTAATTCGTTTATAAAATAAAGGACTGTAAAAAAACAGTGTTGGTTATGATTTAAAGAAAAAATATTATTCAAAAAAATTATTAATTATACAAACATGTTTTTATAAGTACATATAATAATTTAAGCAAAACATTAAAAAAAAACCGTACATATGTACGTACGTATTTCTATTTTAACAGTTACGTCGGGATGTTGTTTGTCATTAAGACACGTTGTATTTTTGCACTTAATAATATAATGAGTGCAAAAAGCAGCTGCAGTGCGGTTTGTATTTACAATGTCATTCTACGGTGCTAATAATTAGTAGATAAGCGTTTGAAGAAGTGATTCAGTCGGCTTAGATAATGCATGATTAATTGATTAACAGTAACATGCCAAAACACTCTCCTATATCGCACATGAATATCTATATCCCGGAATCCCGCGGCATATCCATACTAGCATAATGATTGAGGTCATTCACCCCAAGTGGCATAGAAATCCCCGATCACTGGTCATAAGAGTATTTTTTTTTAGATTTGAGTAAATGATCCTACTTATACGTTGATAATACACATTCGAACTTCGGTCGGTGGGGGGTGTGATTGGGGGGAGGGGGGTGAAAGTGTTTTTTTTCTTATTTCTTGGAATCTGTCATTAATATCGAAAAGTGATGTATGTACAAACTAAAGTAGACAAAATTTCCCATAAAAAAGGTTATATACATTATTGTCCTAAAACTAACTATATTTGACTTATGAGCTTCCCAAGTTGTGATACTGCACAATTTTTTTTATTATCATTCATAAGTATTCTTTTTTTTTCATATTTTTAATGTATATTAAAAGCATTTCAAAACATTTCCGGAAGCCAGGAAATGATTTTACACTATTTTCATAATTAGGCTGATATGTTAAAATCGAACTTCACCGCATAGCAACCTTGTCGTAATTAGTTTGAACATACATTTTATGTAACATTATAAAAAAATACTTAAATTAATCTTATTTATAATCACATACCATTAAACACATCAAATTTAGAAGAAAAACGAAAATACCCGCGTATTTACCCGCGGGTAGGTAAATATCGGGTATATACCGGGTAAATACCCGCTCTCGGGTATTTACCCGGGTAGTTACCCATCTCTAGTCCCGACAATGCACTTGTTGGACTCCTATTCTTTAAGTATGCAGCAGTCATAACTGCTTCACCCCAAAAACACTTGCTGAGACCAGCTTCATATAGCATACATCTAGCCTTGTCAAGAAGAGTCCTATTAAGTCTCTCAGCAACACCACACTGCTGATGGCAGTAAGAAACACTCTTCTGATGAACAATACCTTCTCTTCTAAGAAAATCAGCAAAACTTTTGTTACAATATTCAGACCCAAAATCTGTCCGAAGAGTTTCCAAATTGGCAATCCTAATTGTTTTTCTACTAAATTCTTGTAAGTAATAAAATGTTTAATTACCTCGGATTTATGACGCATGAGGAAGATGTGTGACTTCCTGGTGTAGTCATCAGTCATGGTAACCATGAACCTCGCACCTCCAATGCTGTCTTCTTGAAACGGACCTGCTACATCGCTATGCACTAGTTGCAAAGGTACGTGTGCACGTGTAGCCTCGCCCACGGGATACGGCAAGGCAACTTGCTTCCCAAGCAGACAGGTCTCACACTTCGCACCAGAAGTTTCCTGAAATTGTATACCAGTTGCAGGATCATCCCTTAGAGTACACATGCTTTTAAAGCTGAGGTGACCTAAACGGGAATGCAGAAGTTGAACTGGCAGAGAAGAAACAGCTACATTAGCACTCTGTGTATCTTGCCTATTATGCAAAAACATGGAAGAGTGCACTTCTTGCGAAGTTCCTTTTCCTTGACTACACCCATCCCATTCATATAAACCATTCCTATTAAATTCTGAGGTAATAGGGTTGCCATGAATTTTACAACTATTGTATATATTACATTTCTCTTTGGTAAAAACTACAGTATAGCCTACATCACACAGTTTACTAACAGATAATAAATTAGCGGTCAAGTTTGGAACATATAATACCTTATTAAGTTTATCGATGACGCCTCCCACTGGCAGTTCCCCGACGCCTTCAGCCGATATAGAGTCATCGTTGGCCAAAGTCACTTTACTTCCTTCGCCCGGCAGCTCCTTGTAGTCCTTCAGGATTGTCTTGTCGTTGCAAAGATGATTGGAGCATCCAGAGTCCAGGTAAAAGGATGACTTCTTCACAAAAAAGGCTTTTGATGACTCGGTAGCCAGAAGCGACCGATTCTTCACCTTGTCCTTCCTATATTTGAAGCACTTGCTTTTTATATGGCCTGATTTTCCGCAGTAGTGACAAGTAACCTGTTTTTGTTGTCTGGGTACTGTGTTTCTTGCCTTGGAGAACAGGGCGGCTTCATCTACACAGGAAGATCCTTCCATTTTCCTCGATTCTTCTTGAAGAAGGCGAGATCTCACCATATCAGCGGTGAGGTTGGTGTCGGCGATATTTGCAGTCTCGAGGTTGCTTACCAGCGCGTCGTATTCGTCTGGCAGTCCGCTAAGGAGAAGTTCCACCACTTCTTTATCTTCTATGTTTTTGTCAATATCCGCCAATTGATGAACCAGCGACATCACCGCTTCCAGGTAACGGGACATGCAGTTATATTGCTTGTACTCTATACGATGCAGCTGCCGCAATAGCAGCACGCGCCTGTACAAACCTTTGTTTTCAAAAACAGTTTTTAGGTTATCCCACGCTTCTTTAGCGGTCGTCGCCTTTCTGATGTGTTGTAGGCACGCGGTCGAAACGCTGAGGCCGATGCGAGCCAATGCTCGTTTGACGTGCGAAGGGTCAACGTCCGTCCCTTCCACAGTCTCCCACAAACCGTCCAGGGTCAGCAGCATCCTGATCTGGTACTTCCATGTCTGGTAGTTTTCCGAGCCACGTAGCTTTTCGATCGAATGGTTGGAGTAGCTGAGAGGTTGGTTTTGATTCACCTCGGCCATGATGAATGCGCTTACCGGCGATCATAGGATGATGAGTTGATGACCCACGTGTGGATGGCGTGATGGCGAACAGTGAATATATATCAATCGTGACTGGGCCCAGAACCTATTACGCGGATACGAGGTTGCGCAGCAGCAGGGCGGTGGAGAAAGAATACTCACTGTTCGCACAATGCACATGAACTTTATTATCTAGTAAATAATATATGTTAATACAATTATGGGAGCTAAAGCTTGTAGGTGCAGGAGTGGCCTTATCTAGGGTAGACATCGTGGGTATTTGGGCAATGAACGTGATTAAAACACTATGTAATCAACTAGCATTTTAATTTTCAGGTTAACAATCAATAAATCACCATATATCCACTAAACTCACACTCGTTATTAATTCAGGCAAGAACTTAACTAAATTAGGACAATTAGGAATTACATACAATGCAACTATTAGCGATTCGTCGAGGACGTGGTGCGCGTGCGACCGTTAGGTTTTTCTTATTATTCAATTTGATTAGCTTTATGTCATAACGGTCGCCTCGCTACCATCGATACGACGCTTCGCTAGAGCGAACCCACAGCAGACGAGCAAGTTCGCTCTTGATCGGATAGATGGCGCCACTGTTGTGCGCCGTTACATCACTACAATCCATACGACAATCAGCTAGTGAATTCACCAATCCAAGTCCAATCTTATTAGGGTAGATGGCGCTACTGCTAAGCGCCGTCACGGCCAAACTGACTGTCGACCGTCCTCGGGCGCTATTTTGTGAGTGGTCCTGCAACAAACCAACAACTGACCCATCTATCCGCTCGTCCAACCTGACAAGCTTAAGTAATCAAACATAGTAATTAACTTATATTCAATAGGTATCCTCAATCCTTATTTTTATAGTTAGGTATTCTCTTGTTGATTTGGACCGGACGAGTGTGTCCCTTCGATCAGCGATAACTTAATGAAAAGTAGGGCCTGAACCGGACGACACTGTCCCTTCGACCAATCAACACACACGCAACATAATGCGAATAGAGAAGTGCATCCCTTCAACCAAAGACCCTTTGGCCCGGACGACACTCTCTAGCAACCATCACATCTAAAAGTCTGGACCGGACGAGTGCATCGCTAACCAGACTCTGGCGTCGAAAGCACTGTCCTTTCGACCAACTTTCATCACCATTATAACCATTTATACAACAAATTACATTCAAGTATTATATAATAGCTAAAACTACGGAGTATCTTGTTCAGCATGAACTTCAACTTCGCACTGTACTTCCATCGTCTCAGGATCGGAACATACACTATCGGTATCGGAACCTGCAGTAACTGTTTCAGATCGACTTACAGATATGGTGTCTGAACATGCAGTTAAAGTTTCACAACTATTTCTAGAAATTCTATCTTCGTTACTGTCTAATTCTAAACTATCTTCTATATTTATTGGCGCCGTCACGGTCTCCTCTTCATTTAATAAATTAGTTGAAATCTCAAGTAAACCTTCGTGACCTGGAGGTACCGCGCGCAAATTTTCATGAGCATATTTAAATATACGATGGGGATTATTTAAACTTTTTAGCTCATATCTGTCATTATCAAGAACGGCGGTTATAAGATACGGACCTTTGAATTTTCTAGCTAGTTTTGTTTGACTGCGTTCACTACTTTTTATAAACACGTACTCTCCTTTAGAAAACGGTTTGATGATCGCACGACCGCGATTAAAACGTTCGATTTCTGATGTCGCAGCTCTGTTAATATTATTTAAAGCATCCTCTCTGATAACATTAAGTTCTAATCGTGTGTGAGAATTTGTTGGAACAGGGTCTATACTCGATATTCCTAATGATTGAGCCTGAATCCCGAACATCAGTTCCGTGGGGGTATATTTAGTTACAGCAGACCTAGTGCTATTTATCGCGAGCTGTACATTCCCTAATTCATCACGCCAGGTTTTATTTGCATCGTTTTCTATAATTGTCAGTAGGCTCTTTAAGGTTCGCATCACACGCTCGACCTGACCATTAGCCCTACTGGATCCCGTCGCAATAAAGTGAAGTTCAATATTGTTCTTAGCACAATAGGATTTAAATTCCGAGCTAACATAACAACTGCCTTGATCTGCTATCAGCCGTTTCGGGGCCCCAAAAAGGGAAAGAGCCCTGTCAAGCGCTTTGATAGCACTATTTGCATCGAGGGATGTAGTGTGCTCAAGAAGTACGTACTTAGTAAACGCGTCAATTATAACCGAACAGTATTCCCTCCGGTCACTCTTCCCACTCAACTTTCCAGTGAAGTCCACATGAACAGTGTGCCAAGGCACCGGGATTTTTGGTATCGGATGTAGTTGAATAGGTTGAGCACCGGAAATACCTTTTGATGACTTGCAAACTATACAAGAGTCAATAAATTTGCGTACGCATTTTGACATTTGAGGGAACCAATACTGTTCGTATAATTTGTCTAGGGTCTTATCTTTGCCTAAATGTTGTATCTCGTTGTGAATATGATTTATCAGTGTCCAAATCAGGGAACGTGGAACTACTGGCAACCACGAGACGATTTTATTTCGCACTACTTTTCTGTAAAGTATTCCATCCCGGACGTCATATGTATGTGCTACAGTTTCAGGTAGCTGGTCATTATTGAATTTTGTGATCAAATCCTGAACTTCGCTGTCCCGTTTTTGCTCGACCGATAACCAGCCCTGATGGAGTTCGACAAATTGAACCGATTTAGTTTCTGCTTTATCACAACTTGAAGCATTTACTAAGGGTGTCAAGTTTCGAGAGAATTAAGTAATCGGCGTGCTCCATTCCACGGCCTTCACGGTAAATAATATCGAAGTCGTACGCCTGTAAATAAGCCCACCAGCGATGAACACGTGGCGTAAGGTCGACCTTGGATTTTGACGCTTTAAGGGAATTGCAGTCGGTATATACCTGAAACCGGCGACCATAGAGATAATGGCGGAAGTGTTCTACTGCGCGTACTACCGCAAGAGTTTCTAACTCGTACGAATGATACCGTGATTCAACTTCGGACGTACGCCTGCTAAAATACTCTACGACGTGAGGTAAATTATCTTTTCTTTGAATAAGGATCGCGCCGTAACCCTCAGAACTCGCATCAGTGTGGAGTTCCACAGGTAAATCAGGGTTGAAAATTGTCAAAACCGGCTCAGATGTTAAAATACTAACAATCGAATTACGAATCTTTTCATGTTGTGAGGTCCATTGTATAGGTCCTTTCAATTTTGTTAAAGGGTACAGTGGACCGGCCAATTGAGAGAAGTTTGGAATAAATTTGCGGAAGTAAGAGGCAAGACCCAGGAACTGTCTCACTTGTGTTGCCGTTTTGGGTTGGGGGGAGTCTATCAGAGCTTGGATTTTTCGCGCGTTCGGTCTGATTTCACCAGATTGAATGGAATAACCTAGATAGTTAACGTTTTGTTTCATGAAGTGACATTTTCGCAAGTTAAACGAAAATCCAGCCTGAGCGAGTGCTGCCAAAACATCGTCAAGACGCTGTAATCCCTCGGTTACAGTAGTTGAGTGACACAGAACGTCGTCCATGTATATCAGAGGCCTGTCCTTAAGGTGTTGCAACGCCTTCGTAATACACCTCTGAAACACAGAAGGTGCATTGCGCAACCCGAAAGGCATGGCAAGGTATTCATATTGGCCCTCAGGTGTTACGAAGGCCGTTTTTTCTATAGATTCAGGATGAATTGGAATTTGAATAAGAATAGAATAAGAATTTGGTGGAATCCAGATGCCATGTCTAAGGACGAGAAATACTTGGAACCTGACAGATGGTCAATTTGTTCCTCAATACGAGGCAGCGGGTAATGTTCTGGACGTGTGTTGGCATTGAGCCCGCGATAGTCTACACAAAGCCTATCTGAATCGTCTTTTTTCTTCACTAGTAGTATTGGGCTGGCAAAAGGTGAAGTGCTTTCCCTAATCACCCCAGATTTTAAAAGCTGCTCAACTTTTTCCCTAACTATTTGTTTTTCAATTGGTGCTAATCTATAAGGACACCGTTTTACAATTTTGCTTTCGTCAATTAAGTCTATTTTGAGCTCTCCCGTTGTAACACGATTAGTAGGTATACCATCAGTAAAATGTTCAGCATACTTATTAAGCACTTTCAAAAGAGCCTCTTTATCTTCCCCTTCTAAATCAGTATCGACATCTGTAATTGCCCTTTTCGAAGATAGATCGCATAAATTTGCCCTTTGTTTGTAATTAAATATTAAATTATCATCGTCTATATAAACGCTAATTCCTTGCTTCAAAATATCCCTGCCAATCATAACCGGCATTGATAAGACGTTATCAGGCACAACATGAAATAACAGTGTCGCAGCCACCTTACCAATTACAACCTTACTGAGGATCTGAGATATACATCTTACATCATCTTCTCCTATACCGCTAAGATACACTAGATCATCGCACTCAGTCCCTGGGAAAAACTTACGATAGCTTTCTCTTACAAGACAACAAGATGACCCGCTATCAAATAAAAAGGAGACACGCTCACCGGAAGATGTATCCAAGGTTCCCCTCGAGGATCGATGCTCACACAGGTTGACAGTTTTGACCACGGCTGCCTTACTGCTGCTTCTGTCTGGACACGCAGGAGCCAAGTGCCCGGGTTTGCCACATGTGTAACAGGAAACAGCAGGTGCTTTATCAACCGGACGCGTTGATTTCGAAGAATCCTGTGACGTAGATGTTCCAGACGCGGAGTCTTCTTGTCGTCGTTTCCTACAATCAGCTTGTCGATGACCTGCTATGCCACAATAATGACATTTACCAATAAATTTATCATTAGCAGTGCGAGGGCGTTTTATTTCTGGTTCCAGCTTATCGGTTCCTTCATACCGTCGCTTTAGAGATATTCCACCGAGTATTCTAAAAAGTTGGGCCCTGGTTGTGATCGTATGAGCATTTAATTCACGGCGTATGAGGTTATCTTTTTGGCATAATACCGATATCACAAAGCCAGTTGTTATTTCTTCAAGCATTTCTAATTTGGGGATGCGGTCAATCAAATTCCACAAACGCATAGCTGCTTCAGATGCCGTTTCTTTGGCACCAATTTCAAACCGCAATATATCATCAAAATGATCTTGATATAATTTTGGTTTAGAGAATCTGGCGATCAACGTTTGTTTTATAATATCCCATGTCAATTCACTGAGGTTTAGCTTGGTAAGACATGTGGATGCACGTCCCTTTAACGCCCTTGTAAGAGCGACAAGCAAATCAACACCTTCAAGCTGCTTGCTTTTTATAATTAATTCCGATACGTTACACCAACCATCTATGTCCGCATCCGAATCATCAGGATTAAATTCCAAAAGTTTAATCGATGTATTAGTATTACTCACAGTTTGCGGCGTCGCTAGCACGCGCGATAATAATACTTCCATATTGCTCAATAGTTTTGAGGCAGATGATTCTTCAGTTTGCGCCTGTTTCTCCTCATTTTTTTGCCCAGTGTCTCCAACTTCTGATGTAGGTGCAGGAGTGGCCTTATCTAGGGTAGACATCGTGGGTATTTGGGCAATGAACGTGATTAAAACACTATGTAATCAACTAGCATTTTAATTTTCAGGTTAACAATCAATAAATCACCATATATCCACTAAACTCACACTCGTTATTAATTCAGGCAAGAACTTAACTAAATTAGGACAATTAGGAATTACATACAATGCAACTATTAGCGATTCGTCGAGGACGTGGTGCGCGTGCGACCGTTAGGTTTTTCTTATTATTCAATTTGATTAGCTTTATGTCATAACGGTCGCCTCGCTACCATCGATACGACGCTTCGCTAGAGCGAACCCACAGCAGACGAGCAAGTTCGCTCTTGATCGGATAGATGGCGCCACTGTTGTGCGCCGTTACATCACTACAATCCATACGACAATCAGCTAGTGAATTCACCAATCCAAGTCCAATCTTATTAGGGTAGATGGCGCTACTGCTAAGCGCCGTCACGGCCAAACTGACTGTCGACCGTCCTCGGGCGCTATTTTGTGAGTGGTCCTGCAACAAACCAACAACTGACCCATCTATCCGCTCGTCCAACCTGACAAGCTTAAGTAATCAAACATAGTAATTAACTTATATTCAATAGGTATCCTCAATCCTTATTTTTATAGTTAGGTATTCTCTTGTTGATTTGGACCGGACGAGTGTGTCCCTTCGATCAGCGATAACTTAATGAAAAGTAGGGCCTGAACCGGACGACACTGTCCCTTCGACCAATCAACACACACGCAACATAATGCGAATAGAGAAGTGCATCCCTTCAACCAAAGACCCTTTGGCCCGGACGACACTCTCTAGCAACCATCACATCTAAAAGTCTGGACCGGACGAGTGCATCGCTAACCAGACTCTGGCGTCGAAAGCACTGTCCTTTCGACCAACTTTCATCACCATTATAACCATTTATACAACAAATTACATTCAAGTATTATATAATAGCTAAAACTACGGAGTATCTTGTTCAGCATGAACTTCAACTTCGCACTGTACTTCCATCGTCTCAGGATCGGAACATACACTATCGGTATCGGAACCTGCAGTAACTGTTTCAGATCGACTTACAGATATGGTGTCTGAACATGCAGTTAAAGTTTCACAACTATTTCTAGAAATTCTATCTTCGTTACTGTCTAATTCTAAACTATCTTCTATATTTATTGGCGCCGTCACGGTCTCCTCTTCATTTAATAAATTAGTTGAAATCTCAAGTAAACCTTCGTGACCTGGAGGTACCGCGCGCAAATTTTCATGAGCATATTTAAATATACGATGGGGATTATTTAAACTTTTTAGCTCATATCTGTCATTATCAAGAACGGCGGTTATAAGATACGGACCTTTGAATTTTCTAGCTAGTTTTGTTTGACTGCGTTCACTACTTTTTATAAACACGTACTCTCCTTTAGAAAACGGTTTGATGATCGCACGACCGCGATTAAAACGTTCGATTTCTGATGTCGCAGCTCTGTTAATATTATTTAAAGCATCCTCTCTGATAACATTAAGTTCTAATCGTGTGTGAGAATTTGTTGGAACAGGGTCTATACTCGATATTCCTAATGATTGAGCCTGAATCCCGAACATCAGTTCCGTGGGGGTATATTTAGTTACAGCAGACCTAGTGCTATTTATCGCGAGCTGTACATTCCCTAATTCATCACGCCAGGTTTTATTTGCATCGTTTTCTATAATTGTCAGTAGGCTCTTTAAGGTTCGCATCACACGCTCGACCTGACCATTAGCCCTACTGGATCCCGTCGCAATAAAGTGAAGTTCAATATTGTTCTTAGCACAATAGGATTTAAATTCCGAGCTAACATAACAACTGCCTTGATCTGCTATCAGCCGTTTCGGGGCCCCAAAAAGGGAAAGAGCCCTGTCAAGCGCTTTGATAGCACTATTTGCATCGAGGGATGTAGTGTGCTCAAGAAGTACGTACTTAGTAAACGCGTCAATTATAACCGAACAGTATTCCCTCCGGTCACTCTTCCCACTCAACTTTCCAGTGAAGTCCACATGAACAGTGTGCCAAGGCACCGGGATTTTTGGTATCGGATGTAGTTGAATAGGTTGAGCACCGGAAATACCTTTTGATGACTTGCAAACTATACAAGAGTCAATAAATTTGCGTACGCATTTTGACATTTGAGGGAACCAATACTGTTCGTATAATTTGTCTAGGGTCTTATCTTTGCCTAAATGTTGTATCTCGTTGTGAATATGATTTATCAGTGTCCAAATCAGGGAACGTGGAACTACTGGCAACCACGAGACGATTTTATTTCGCACTACTTTTCTGTAAAGTATTCCATCCCGGACGTCATATGTATGTGCTACAGTTTCAGGTAGCTGGTCATTATTGAATTTTGTGATCAAATCCTGAACTTCGCTGTCCCGTTTTTGCTCGACCGATAACCAGCCCTGATGGAGTTCGACAAATTGAACCGATTTAGTTTCTGCTTTATCACAACTTGAAGCATTTACTAAGGGTGTCAAGTTTCGAGAGAATTAAGTAATCGGCGTGCTCCATTCCACGGCCTTCACGGTAAATAATATCGAAGTCGTACGCCTGTAAATAAGCCCACCAGCGATGAACACGTGGCGTAAGGTCGACCTTGGATTTTGACGCTTTAAGGGAATTGCAGTCGGTATATACCTGAAACCGGCGACCATAGAGATAATGGCGGAAGTGTTCTACTGCGCGTACTACCGCAAGAGTTTCTAACTCGTACGAATGATACCGTGATTCAACTTCGGACGTACGCCTGCTAAAATACTCTACGACGTGAGGTAAATTATCTTTTCTTTGAATAAGGATCGCGCCGTAACCCTCAGAACTCGCATCAGTGTGGAGTTCCACAGGTAAATCAGGGTTGAAAATTGTCAAAACCGGCTCAGATGTTAAAATACTAACAATCGAATTACGAATCTTTTCATGTTGTGAGGTCCATTGTATAGGTCCTTTCAATTTTGTTAAAGGGTACAGTGGACCGGCCAATTGAGAGAAGTTTGGAATAAATTTGCGGAAGTAAGAGGCAAGACCCAGGAACTGTCTCACTTGTGTTGCCGTTTTGGGTTGGGGGGAGTCTATCAGAGCTTGGATTTTTCGCGCGTTCGGTCTGATTTCACCAGATTGAATGGAATAACCTAGATAGTTAACGTTTTGTTTCATGAAGTGACATTTTCGCAAGTTAAACGAAAATCCAGCCTGAGCGAGTGCTGCCAAAACATCGTCAAGACGCTGTAATCCCTCGGTTACAGTAGTTGAGTGAC
Source organism: Cydia fagiglandana (assembly GCF_963556715.1). Classification (NCBI taxonomy): domain Eukaryota; kingdom Metazoa; phylum Arthropoda; class Insecta; order Lepidoptera; family Tortricidae; genus Cydia; species Cydia fagiglandana. The sequence continues at coordinate 3,096,769 of NC_085956.1, forward strand.
ACAGAACGTCGTCCATGTATATCAGAGGCCTGTCCTTAAGGTGTTGCAACGCCTTCGTAATACACCTCTGAAACACAGAAGGTGCATTGCGCAACCCGAAAGGCATGGCAAGGTATTCATATTGGCCCTCAGGTGTTACGAAGGCCGTTTTTTCTATAGATTCAGGATGAATTGGAATTTGAATAAGAATAGAATAAGAATTTGGTGGAATCCTGATGCCATGTCTAAGGACGAGAAATACTTGGAACCTGACAGATGGTCAATTTGTTCCTCAATACGAGGCAGCGGGTAATGTTCTGGACGTGTGTTGGCATTGAGCCCGCGATAGTCTACACAAAGCCTATCTGAATCGTCTTTTTTCTTCACTAGTAGTATTGGGCTGGCAAAAGGTGAAGTGCTTTCCCTAATCACCCCAGATTTTAAAAGCTGCTCAACTTTTTCCCTAACTATTTGTTTTTCAATTGGTGCTAATCTATAAGGACACCGTTTTACAATTTTGCTTTCGTCAATTAAGTCTATTTTGAGCTCTCCCGTTGTAACACGATTAGTAGGTATACCATCAGTAAAATGTTCAGCATACTTATTAAGCACTTTCAAAAGAGCCTCTTTATCTTCCCCTTCTAAATCAGTATCGACATCTGTAATTGCCCTTTTCGAAGATAGATCGCATAAATTTGCCCTTTGTTTGTAATTAAATATTAAATTATCATCGTCTATATAAACGCTAATTCCTTGCTTCAAAATATCCCTGCCAATCATAACCGGCATTGATAAGACGTTATCAGGCACAACATGAAATAACAGTGTCGCAGCCACCTTACCAATTACAACCTTACTGAGGATCTGAGATATACATCTTACATCATCTTCTCCTATACCGCTAAGATACACTAGATCATCGCACTCAGTCCCTGGGAAAAACTTACGATAGCTTTCTCTTACAAGACAACAAGATGACCCGCTATCAAATAAAAAGGAGACACGCTCACCGGAAGATGTATCCAAGGTTCCCCTCGAGGATCGATGCTCACACAGGTTGACAGTTTTGACCACGGCTGCCTTACTGCTGCTTCTGTCTGGACACGCAGGAGCCAAGTGCCCGGGTTTGCCACATGTGTAACAGGAAACAGCAGGTGCTTTATCAACCGGACGCGTTGATTTCGAAGAATCCTGTGACGTAGATGTTCCAGACGCGGAGTCTTCTTGTCGTCGTTTCCTACAATCAGCTTGTCGATGACCTGCTATGCCACAATAATGACATTTACCAATAAATTTATCATTAGCAGTGCGAGGGCGTTTTATTTCTGGTTCCAGCTTATCGGTTCCTTCATACCGTCGCTTTAGAGATATTCCACCGAGTATTCTAAAAAGTTGGGCCCTGGTTGTGATCGTATGAGCATTTAATTCACGGCGTATGAGGTTATCTTTTTGGCATAATACCGATATCACAAAGCCAGTTGTTATTTCTTCAAGCATTTCTAATTTGGGGATGCGGTCAATCAAATTCCACAAACGCATAGCTGCTTCAGATGCCGTTTCTTTGGCACCAATTTCAAACCGCAATATATCATCAAAATGATCTTGATATAATTTTGGTTTAGAGAATCTGGCGATCAACGTTTGTTTTATAATATCCCATGTCAATTCACTGAGGTTTAGCTTGGTAAGACATGTGGATGCACGTCCCTTTAACGCCCTTGTAAGAGCGACAAGCAAATCAACACCTTCAAGCTGCTTGCTTTTTATAATTAATTCCGATACGTTACACCAACCATCTATGTCCGCATCCGAATCATCAGGATTAAATTCCAAAAGTTTAATCGATGTATTAGTATTACTCACAGTTTGCGGCGTCGCTAGCACGCGCGATAATAATACTTCCATATTGCTCAATAGTTTTGAGGCAGATGATTCTTCAGTTTGCGCCTGTTTCTCCTCATTTTTTTGCCCAGTGTCTCCAACTTCTGATGTAGGTGCAGGAGTGGCCTTATCTAGGGTAGACATCGTGGGTATTTGGGCAATGAACGTGATTAAAACACTATGTAATCAACTAGCATTTTAATTTTCAGGTTAACAATCAATAAATCACCATATATCCACTAAACTCACACTCGTTATTAATTCAGGCAAGAACTTAACTAAATTAGGACAATTAGGAATTACATACAATGCAACTATTAGCGATTCGTCGAGGACGTGGTGCGCGTGCGACCGTTAGGTTTTTCTTATTATTCAATTTGATTAGCTTTATGTCATAACGGTCGCCTCGCTACCATCGATACGACGCTTCGCTAGAGCGAACCCACAGCAGACGAGCAAGTTCGCTCTTGATCGGATAGATGGCGCCACTGTTGTGCGCCGTTACATCACTACAATCCATACGACAATCAGCTAGTGAATTCACCAATCCAAGTCCAATCTTATTAGGGTAGATGGCGCTACTGCTAAGCGCCGTCAAGCTTACGCGTCCGACCATAGACATAATATATATATAGACGGTGTCTCAGCGAGCTGTCACTGTTGCCACTTTTGTTTAGTGTACGATTAACAATTTAACACCACCTTGCTGTAGCCATGTCGATAAAGTCATATCGATAAACTATCGACATTTCTTACAATTTTAATTTTACTTCAAAGGTTTGACGATATCTAAAATGAACAAAAACGCTTTTATTCTTTATTGTGGTTATCAGATCACAATTTTATCGTCACGCCCCAGCAGGGAACCAAGGGAAAGTTCAGATATTTAATTAAAATACATAAATACCTACTAAGATATGTGTTCCGCAATAATTGAAATATTTTATTATATTTATTATTCATTAGCATTTCAATTATATATATGTTTAACGAAGATATTGAAGCTTCAATTAATAGCTATTTCGTTCCGCTGTGTAGCGTTTATCGATATATAACATGATTAAAATCGACTTTTCACATCCCTAAAAGAACACACATACACGCTTTTACGCACACATTCACAGCCTGGATGCATCAAAAAAGGCAACACTTGATTTGAAGTTCACCTTGTCAGCCTCGGAGTAATTAACAATGGAGCCGCCATTAACAGGCGTTCCCCTCTGTCGAAAATAGGCGGCCAATGGTCAACCATATGTATGGACTGACGTTTATCTGACATGACGTACCTATACATTTGATGTTCCCCTCCCCCGCAAAAAACGGCAGACCATTTTGTACCGAAAATTTTAGACATGGCGTCTCCATTGGTTATATCCTCCAAGTTGTCAGCAGTATGGTTGTCCTTTTTTGACAAATGGCATTTTAAAAGAGCGAGGAGAGAGAAATGATACTAGTTGCTGCGCCGTCAAATAGAACAATAAACGTAGGGGCCTTGCGTCCGACCATCAACGCAGCCGAAACCAAAGAGCGGGAGCAAATAGAGTAGCGATATAGACTGAAGAACATAAGGAGTCATTCACACATGCGTACATTCATTGGTTGGTATTATAAGGGTGTACATACAAGATTCAATTTTCTAACACTTGTATCTATTACTATAAAATTGCACAATTTTCGAAATACCAAGTAACATTTGTAAAATAACTTAAATTACTTACGGATACATTTTAATTCAAACTTTCTTATATTCTCTAATTCAAACTTTTTTGAAAATATCGATATGAACAGCACTGGCCAAACTATGGTATCATTTGTGCACATTGACCTGTCAATTTAGTTCGCGAGTTTCTGGAGGCAACCTTAAGCCCGCTCCACACTCGTGCGCGAATCGCGGCGCGAAGCCGCGAACGCGAGTCTGGAGTCGATTTCGCATATCAGCGAACTAGACTCCACACTCGCGTTCGCGGCTTCGCTCGCGATTCACGCGCATAGTCTGGAGGGCGCTTATGATGAGATTGGCGTCAATTTTTTCCTTATCAAATCGGTCGATTTGCCCATCTCCTCTGGACTCCACTTTACGTGGTGCGGTGCGATAGTGTGTTACCACTTTTAATCCTACCGAAGACGAGGCCGAGGAGTTTGGCCCATAGACTTATGATATATATAGACGGTGTCTCAGCCAGCTGTCACTGTTGCCACTTTTGTTTAGTGTACGATTAACAATGAGGCCCACGTTGCTGTAGCCATGTCGATAAAGTCATATCGATAAACTATCGACATTTCTTGCAATTTTAATTTTACTTCAAAGGCTTAACGATACCTAACATGACCAAAAACGCTTTTATTCTTTATTGTGGTTATCAGATTACAATTTTATAGTTACGCCCCAGCAGGGAACCAAGGGAAAGTTCAGATATTTAATTAAAATACATAAATACCTCCTAAAATAGGTGTTCCGCAATAATTGAATTATATTATTATATTATAATATATTCATTATCCATTAGCATTTCAATTATGTTTATGTTTAACGAAGATATTGAAGCTTCAATTAATCGCTATTTCGTTCCGCTGTGTAGCGTTTATCGATATATAACATGATTAAAATCGACTTTTGACATCCCTAAAAGAGCACACATATACGCTTTTACGCACACATATACAGACTGGGCGCATCACGAAAGGCAACACTTGATTTGAAGTCCACCTTGTCAACAGTATGGTTGTCCTTTTTTGACAAACGGCATTTTTAACGAGCGAGGAGAGAGAAATGATACTAGTTGCTGCGCCTTGAAAGAGAACAGAAAAGGTTGGGCCCTTGGTTTGGCCTATGGTCTTAACCTGGCGAGAATGACGAATAAAAAAAAACAATCATTGTCAAGAATGTCAACTTGACTTTTAGATGCATACCCGTAGTGATTATATGCTCTTTGTGCATACCGACTTCCACAATATATGGTTTTGTGAAATTCGCTTTGATGTAAGTATTGTTTAATGAATGAGATGCCGTATTAAGTACGATTCCCACCGAACGGGCGCAGTCGAAGCGCATATCACATTTGTACGGCCGCAAGCCGGTCCGCTACTCGCGGACGCGTCCATACGGACTCAATCGCTTCTGCCTTACCCACATAATGTTTAGGCACATTGAAAATGCGCTCCGGCGCTGCCCGACTCTACCCAGTCGGTGGGAATCGTACATTACTCAAAATATTTGTTTTAAAATGGAATACTAAAGCCATTTTTTAGGTTATGCCTGTTTTGGTCTTAGCTATCATATCAATGGACTACTAGTTACCAGAGGTTGGAAAGAGGAGCTATTTACCATCTATTTATATTTACCTTATAATCTGACATGCCTTACGTCGTTATTATAAGTCAAATATAGTTGGTCAAATCAATTTGTTAGTAAATAGGAACCAAAAAAACTACTCATCCTTTTCTTTTGGGTACTAGTTTAAGACAAAGATAGTATGATTCTCTCTGTCTATATTTGAAATGAGACAGTCCTTTGACACACTATAGTGCACTCTTGCCGACTTTTGACTATTACAACTACATATTTTTGTTCTTTTCATTTGCTAAATGATATGGAAAATTACATGCGGTATCATGTGAAGGGGTCGGGCATCACAAGTGAACATGAAACTAGGATGTGTTCCCACGAAATTTGCATGTCCACCAGACAGAACAAGTTATTACAGGATGTCAATCCTCTTTGCAGTATGGGGACCAATTTAAAAGTCCAGGTACATCTTACACCTTTAAACAAGCAATTCTTATGTATTTCTATGTATATTTCGGGAATTTCCAAAACGGCTCTAACAATTTCAATGCAATTTGCTAACCCCCATGGTTTTCGGGGACGAAAGATTGATCTACTTAGGTCTTATCTCTATGAAAACGCACATTTTTGAGATTTATGTTTTTTATGATTGGATACTTAATACGACACAACCACTTCTTTAAAACTGTCCTGGAGGGGGGATAGGACGCAAAAGGGGCAGAGGAAAACCCAGAGGCAGCTTTTTAGAACGAGTGAAAGAAACAGTAGGGGTTGTGTTGTATCAAAGAGTCAATGAGCTGGTGCAAGATAGGAAATGCTGGAAGATACTCCACCGACAAGAGAATAACTCTTAGCAAAGCTTGGTCTCCCAGATATTTCATAATATATTTATTTCTTGTTTCATCAAGGTTGTTGTTGGAAATACTGTGAGCTCTAGACTCACGAGCGTAAGTTAAAACGGAATAAATGTATGGCTCCGCTATTTTGAAATAATTCCAATAACTGAATCGACAAATAAATTCTATTTAATCATAATTTTAGTTATTGTAGTTGGTTGTAGTTTTTTAATTATAATTTATAATTTTTTGCATATTTACTTACTTGTTTACATTTTTAATAAATTGATTTTTTTATATATATATATATTTTTTTTTTTTTTTAAATAAGCGCTGGTGGCCTAGCGGTGAGAGCGTGCGACTTGCAATCTGGAGGTCGCGGGTTCAAACCCCGGCTCGTACCAATCAGTTTTTCGGAACTTATGTACGAAATATCATTTGATATTTACCAGTCGCTTTTCGGTGAAGGAAAACATCGTGAGGAAACCGGACTAATCCCAATAAGGCCTAGTTTACCCTCTGGGTTGGAAGGTCAGATGGCAGTCGCTTTCGTAAAAACTAGTGCCTACGTCAAATCATGGGATTAGTTGTCAAGCGGACCCCAGGCTCTCATGAGCCGTGGCGAAATGCCGGGATAACGCGAGGAAGAAGATTTTTAATAAATTGATTTAATCATCGAACCTGCTCACAAAATTTCACAAGAATCTGTTGAGAAATGCGACCTGTAGAGAACATCTGGACATACTAAACCCTAATAATTTTTGCCCAAGCTGAAATGGAGACCTTAGCTAACGCAATTAGTTTCACTTGTAACAAACTATGAAATAAAATCTTGCATTTCAATTTTAACCTTTTTTCCGAAATTTTACTAGTAAGTATACATATATTTGGGCAGAAATTTAATACTCGTTTAACTTAAATGCTTTTACCTTGGCAGTGCACATTAAGGAACAGACAGACTATATGCAGCATTCTGACTGTCAGATGGAGACACAGTGTGCGGAACGAATTAAAGAGGAGTCCTCATGCTCGGAGAGTGAGGAATGCAGCACGAGTAAGGCAGCTATGCCGGCTAGCCTGTGCACCGAACACAAACCCTTATGTTCAGACAGCACAGGCTATGGTGTAAGCGAGGCAGAAAAGCTCGCTGATGAGCTAAAGGAGGAGGCACTGTGTTCAGACGGCATGAAGTGTGGCATGACTGGCATGAGCGAGTCAACCATGCTGGCTGGTGTGGATACTGACCATGATGTAAAGGATGAGTTTGTGCTCGGATTAGAGCATGTGAAGGAAGAGCCTTCATTGTCAGAGAGCGTAGAGTATGGAATGAGTGAGGCGGCCATGCTGGCAGACCTATACGCTGACCACGTCGTAAAGGATGATTTAGTGCTGGGGCCGGAGCGTCCACATCGGCCAGATGTTTCTCTGGTAGCCCTCGGTAAGTTATCCTGAGTTGTATGTATTTGTGAGATAGTCAATACTAACATTTTTCAAGAACCGGTAAATAGGTAATATTTTTATAACAAATGTCAATACCAGTTATTTAATCGAATATGTTCTGTCGTAAGTCATAAGTCATACTAACTTAAGCCAAAAATATTGTGTGGTTAACCAAATTTTTTGGCTTAAACCAATTATGTAAATATATTTAAAAAATTTAAACATGAATATTTGTTCCTGAAAATTATCTGTTATGTAACTATATACGTATATGTATCTGTTTATCTATTTTTGTCTAGTACAGTCGCCATCAGATATATCGGAACGGCCAAGGCGCTGACAAATATATGAACACGCCTCTATTGTCAAGGCGTTAGAGTGCGTGTTAAGATATTATGAACACCTTGGCCGCTCCGATATATTAGTAGAAGAGCCGGCCGCAAATTTTCTAACCGACTTGATACCACGATGAAATGCACAATGGTTTCCCATAAAAATGATGCTAAGTCCGAATTCGATAGTCTGCCACGGCGGAACTTGCCGAAAGTACGAAAAAGAAGGCCACTTCCGGTGCCAAAAAAGGGGGTTGATTTAACCCATCTGATACCGAAATAATAATTATGGCAGCAGTTAGAAATTTACATGTAGACCCATAAAAGCGAAGTCTGCCAGTATTTTTTTTGCCGGAAGTGCTTGGCAGACGCTCTCAAAGGTGGCCACCGGGACCCCTAATTTAACCCATCTGATACCACCATGAAACCAATTCCAGTCGGTAGGTATGAACCCTCATGTCAGGAATATATAAGTCTGCCAAGGCTTTTCCTGCCGAAACACCTTGGCAGACGAGATTATGTGAGCAAGGTAACCATCGGTTACCATACACTAACCCATCTGATACCACCATGAAACCAATTCCAGTCGGTAGGTATGAACCCCCATTTTAGGAATATATAAGTCTGCCAAGGTTTTTCCTGCCGAAACACCTTGGCAGACGAGATTATAAGCAAGATGGCCATAGGTTACCGTACACTAACCCATCTGATACCACGATGAAACCAATTCCAGTCGGTAGGTATGGACCATCATTTCAGGAATATATAAGTCTGCCAGGGCTTTTCCTGCCGAAACACCTTGGCAGACGAGATTATGTTAGCAAGGTGTACATCAGTTACCCTACATCAACCCATCTGATACCACCATGAAACCAATTCCAGTCGGTAGCTATGAACCCCCATTTCAGGAATATATAAGTCTGCCAAGGCTTTTCCTGCCGAAACACCTTGGCAGACGAGATTATAAGCAAGATGACCATCGGTTACCGTACACTACCCATCTGATACCACGATGAAATCAAGTCCAGTCGGTAGGTATGAACCCTCATTTCAGGAATATGTAAGTCTGCCAGGGCATTTCCTGCCGAAACACCTTGGCAGACGAGATTATGTTAGCAAGGTGTACATCAGTTACCCTACATTTACCTATCTGATACCTTGTTTGACAAGTCCAGTCTGCCAAGTCAAGTCTTCTAACGCCTTGGCAGACTTATATATTCTTTAAATGCGAGTTCATACCTATCGACTGGAATTGGTTTCATGTAACTGATGTACATCTTGCTAACATAATCTCGTCTGCCAAGGTGTTTCGGCAGGAAAGGCCTTGGCAGACTTATATATTCCTGAAATGAGGGTTTATACCTACCGACTGGAATTGGTTTCATGGTGGTATCAGATGGGTTAGTGTACGGTAACCGATGGCCATCTTGCTTATAATCTCGTCTGCCAAGGTGTTTCGGCAGGAAAAGCCTTGGCAGACTTATATATTCCTCAAATGGGGGTTCATAACTACCGACTGGAATTGGTTTCATGGTGGTATCAGATGGGTTAGTGTACGGTAACCGATGGTCATCTTGCTTATAATCTCGTCTGCCAAGGTGTTTCGCAAGAAAAGCCTTGGCAGACTTATATATTCCTGAAATGGGGGTTCATACCTACCTACTGGAATTGGTTTCATGGTGGTATCAGATGGGTTGATGTAGGGTAACTGATGTACACCTTGCTAACATAATCTCGTCTGCCAAGGTGTTTCGGCAGGAAAAGCCCTGGCAGACTTATATATTCCTGAAATGAGGGTGCATACCTACCGACTGGAATTGGTTTCATGGTGGTATCAGATGGGTTAGTGTACGGTAACCGATGATCATCTTGCTTATAATCTCGTCTGCCAAGGTGTTTCGGCAGGAAAAACCTTGGCAGACTTATATATTCCTAAAATGGGGGTTCATACCTACCGACTGGAATTGGTTTCATGGTGGTATCAGATGGGTTAGTGTAGGGTAACCGATGGTTACCTTGCTCACATAATCTCGTCTGCCAAGGTGTTTCGGCAGGAAAAGCCTTGGCAGACTTATATATTCCTGACATGAGGGTTCATACCTAACGACTGGAATTGGTTTCATGGTGGTATCAGATGGGTTAAATTAGGGGTCCCGGTGGCCACCTTTGAGAGCGTCTGCCAAGCACTTCCGGCAAAAAAAATACTGGCAGACTTCGCTTTTATGTGTCTACATGTAAATTTCTAACTGCTGCCATAACTATTATTTCGGTATCAGATGGGTTAAATCAACCCCCTTTTTTGGCACCGGAAGTGGCCTTCTTTTTCGTACTTTCGGCAAGTTCCGCCGTGGCAGACTATCGAATTCGGACTTAGCATCACTTTTATGGGAAACCATTGTGCATTTCATCGTGGTATCAAGTCGGTTAGAAAATTTGCGGCCCGCTCTTCTACTATATCTGATGGCGACTGTACACAGGCCTAACAGGGACTAGTTTGATTTGTGTTCTTACACAAATCAACCTAGTCTTCAGTCAGTCTTCTAACATCATGGTTTTATTCTGAGCAGACTGGGCGCTAGCTGACGAGGACGGTTGCCTGCAGGAGTCTCAGGAGCACACCTCACAGCCGGCACTGAAGGACTGCTGCGTGAGGCTCGAGCGCCTCCACTACGGAGCCCCTGCCAAGCACACCATACAAGACACCACTCGCACTGACAGTGAACCTTATTCTGAAGATGAAATGTACACTCAAGTTGACTGTGAGGGAGGGACTGAACCAGTGTGTGATCTTTGTGGCACGAAGTTTACTCTAAAGTCTGATTTATTGAAGCATGTCATGACTCACATTCACACGTCTAGTGTGGAGCAAGAAGGCAGCCGGCCTGTTGTCGCTGATTATGGTAAGTTCTTGATAAAATTAAAAAGCGGCCAAGTGCGAGTCGGACTCGCCCATGAAGGGTTCCGTAACAGCAAGTAACATAATAAAATTGCGGTTTACGGTTTATGACGTATTAAAAAAAAACTACTTACCAAATCTTGTTCAAACCAATTTTCGGTGGAAGTTTGCATGGTATAATGTACATCATATATTTTTTTTAGTTTTATCATTCTCTTAGTTTAGAAGTGACAGGGGGGGGGACACACATTTTACCACTTTGGAAGTGTCTCTCGCGAAAACTATTCAGTTTAGAAGAAAATAATATTAGAAACCTCAATATCATTTTTGAAGACCTGTCCATAGATACCCTACACGTATGGGTTTGATGAAAAAAAAAATTGAGTTTCAGTTCTATGTATGGGGAACCCTAAAAAATTATTATATTTTTTCTATTTTTGTATGGAAATCTTAATGCGGTTCACAGAATACATCTACTTACCAAGTTTCAAAAGTATAGTGCTTATAGTTTCGGAAAAAAGTGGCTGTGACATACGGACGGACAGACAGACAGACAGACAGACAGACAGACAGACAGACATGACGAATCTATAAGGGTTCCGTTTTTTTGCCATTTGGCTACGGAACCCTAAAAAGGGCTGCAAGCAGGCCTCATATAGTAATACCTAGCGACCCGCCCCGGCTTCGGACGGGTTAACAAATTATACACAAACCTTCCTCTTGAATTACTCTATCTATTAAAAAAACCGCATCGAAATCCGTTACATAGTTTTAAAAATCTAAGCATACATAGGGCCAGACAGTCGGCGGGAAGCGACTTTGTTTTATATTTTGTAGTCACAGTAAATTTACTGCCATCTATCGACACAGGATTAAAACTAAAACGGAAATGTATGAAAATATCAAAAAGATTATATGGATAAATGCTTTTTATTTTTATTTTTTCGAACGCCATATGACTCTGACCCATGTTCTTTCACTGATATGTCTTACAATTGTTAAATATCTATCGGTGTAGCCAACGCCATATACACGAGGATAGGCCAAAGCTATTCGATCGAAGCCATCTATTCGAGCTTAACTTTTTCTTGATTTCCGAGGCACTTTTTTTCCTTAGACTTTACTTAATAAAATAAAAATAAAATAGCCTTTTATTTCTTGCAATTATGACATTTTAGAATAGTTTTTAAAAGTTAATATTTAGCAAGAACCCCGTCTTCGCAGGTGAAGGCCTCCTCCAGAGTTATCCACTCATCTCTATCTTGAGCTATTTGCATCCAGTTTTGACCAGCGATATTTTTTATTTCGTCTTCCCATCTAGTCACAGGTTTTCCTATACCCCGTTTTCCTAGTGGCCCTTTCCATGACGTCACATTTTTGGTCCAACGCTGGTCCGGTATCCGTGATACATGTCCCGCCCACTTCCATTTCAGTTGTTTGGCGTGTCTAAGCGCGTCTTTGGCCTTAGTTAAGTTTCTTATCTTTGTATGTCTTATTTTTTGGATTTTTTTGATGCCGACCATACTACGCTCCATTCCCCTCTGACAAGTTCTTATTTTGTCTTTGACTTTTTTTGTGAACTTCCATGTTTGGCATCCGTAAGTTAGGCCTGGTAGTAGACAAGAGTTCATAATTCTAGTTTTTAAGGTTATGGGCATAAATAAATAAATATTATAGGACATTCTTACACAGATTGACTGTCCCACAGTAAGCTCAAGAAGGCTTGTATTGTGGGTACTCAGAAACGATATACATAATATATATATAAATATATACTTAAAAACATAGGAAACAACCATGACTCAGGAACAAATATATGTGTCATCACACAAATAAATGCCCTTACTGGGATTCGAATCCAGGACCATCGGCTTCACAGGCAGGGTCACTACCCACTAGGCCAGACTGGTCGTCAAACATCAGCAGCAGGCATGTTACTCTTGAAGATTTCTTTCAATTTCCAGTACTTGTTCCACGTGCTTTGTATTCTCCTTTCGATTTCCAGTTCATTATTTTTCTTATTGAAACTTATTTGCTTGCCGAGGTATATACAGGGTGATCAATCCAAATGGGTCAGTATGGAGAAGTCAAAAACTATGAGAGATAGCAAAATCTGTTCTTAGGAACCATGGCTTCGATTTTAGATTTAATAATAATGGCATTCAATTTTTTTTTAAATCTGTCATACATAACCGGGATTCGAACATGGTCAATATTCTTGTTGTTTGTTTGTATGGCAACTTTTAAACGATGCGTGATAGGTGGGGGGTGCTCGACCAAATATCATAGAGAGCCCCGAGACAAAACAAAGTACATTAAAAAAAAAACAAAATGGCCGACTTTTTTTTTAATTTTTTCAAGTTGGTCCGAGCGCGCTGAAATTCGGCATGCGGCGAGCCTGGAAGCCCAAGATTACAATGTCAAAAAAATATTTTTGGAAAAATTTAAAATGGCGGCGGACACGGGCAAAGTAAAATTTTCAAGTAGGTTAAGCGAGCCCGAAGGGCGAGCTTCATGCCGGGAGGCCGAAGGCCGACCCCGGTGGAAGACCGAATGCCCTGAGCCTCCACCCCAACTCCCAAAACGCGAGGCCGAAGGCCGAACTGCGTGAATTCGGTGCTTCCAAGCGTTCTACCAAGTCAACTGTCTTGATGATCGAAGCCGGGGGGCCGAACGCCCCGCGGCTCACACGAGAGGGGGAAGTTGGAGCTTAAACACGACCCAACACTTTTCCTATTGGGAGTCGCTTTTTGGGCGTCGGGGTGGAGGCTTCGGGCCTTCGGCCCTCCACCGGGGTCGGCCTTTGGCCTCCCGGCCTGAAGCTCGCCCTTCAGGCTCGCTTAACCTACTTGGAAATTTGTCTTTGCCCGTGTCCGCCGCCATTTTGGATTTTTCCAAAAATATTTTTTTGACATTGTAATCTTGGGCCTTCAGGCTCGCCGCATGCCAATTCTCAGCGCGCTCGGACCAACTTGAAAAAATTAAAAATAAAGTCGGCCATTTTGATTTTTTTTAATGTGCTTTGTTTTGTCTCGGGGCCCTCTATGATATTTGGTCGATCACCCCCCACCTATCACGCATCGTTTAAAAATTTCCATACAAACAAACAACAAGAATAGTGACCATGTTCGAATCCCGGTTATGTAAGATAGATTTAAAAAAAAATTGAATGCCATTATTATTAAATCTAAAATCGGAGCCATGGTTCCTAAGAACAGATTTCGCTATCTCTTATAGTTTCTGACTTCTCCATACTGACCCATTTAGATTGATCACCCTGTATATACCTCGGCAAGCAAATACCTACCCCCTTATTCATAAACGTTTACTAAAGTTAACAAGCCGATAATAATCGTTTGTCCCTTTCCGACGTATTGGTACGATGGAAAGGGACAAACGATTATTATCGGCTTGTCAACTTGAGTAAACGTTTATGAATAAGGGGGCTAGACTTACTTATACGGAGTTAATTAACCGACGACTTAACAATGTGGTTTCAGTATTTGAAGAAAAGCCGTTAGAGGAGCGCGTCCTTAGTGGAGACTCTCCGCTCGCGCTCCGAGACTGCTGCGTGCGGCTCGAACACCTCCAACACCACGAGGCGCTCGCCGGCAACGACACAACACATACTGACACGGAATCTGATATTGAAAACATATATACTAGACACTGTATCATTAACAATCATACAACAACAAGTGGCACAGACAATGATAATGAAAATATATATGCTAGAGACTGTAACAGGATGTTTATTTGCGATCTTTGTGGCAAAAAGTTCGCTTTGAAGGCGGGTTTAATGAAACATGTTGTAATCCATATACATGTACCTACTAACGCTGGATCAATTGAGCCAAATAATTCACAATACAAAGTAAGCATAAATATCTTGAATGAAAACTCAGATATAGATGAATATGTGTGTGACACTTGCAGAAAAACATTTCACCGCAAATATGACTTGATTCGCCATATACAAAACACGCACACGCAAACAAGTTCTAAAATAATAAAACCAGAGCCAACGGTCTATGAATGTAATAAAGAAGGTAAGAAAACATATTCCTGCGCCACATGTGGAATACAATTTACACAAAAAATGTATTTGATTACACATAAACGAATTCACACAGACAAAAGGCCTTATTCGTGTAAAATATGTGAAAAACGTTTTAAAACTTCTGGTTGTTTGAAAATTCATGAACTTGTTCATCCTGGTGTAAAGCCATATTCGAGCGAACCGTGTAACAAGCAGTTTCAGTATGTGCGACTATTAAACAAACATAAAAAAGTTCATACAGGTGAAAAACCATACATGTGCGAAATATGTAAAAAACAGTTTTCGAGCATACAGTTTTTAAATATACACAAAGTTACCCACACGGGTATTACGTGTGAAATTTGTAAGGAACATTTTAGGCAATGGGAAAAATTTCGAATTCATAAGCGAACTCACACAGGCGGGACGATATATACGTGCGCGGTGTGTAATATGAAGTTTGCAAGTGTCTGGAAATTCAATGCGCACAAACGAACACATACAAACGAGAAGCCATACGCATGTGGAATATGTGGAAAGCGGTATACACGAGCTTTTCATTTAACGAGACATAATCGGTATCACACTGGTGAAAAACTGTTCTCCTGCAAGATGTGTGATAAGAAATATTCGGAACAAGATTCTTTGAGCAGACACATACTAAGCCATACTGGAGCGAAGCCTTATTCTTGCTATGTCTGCAAAAAACGATTCGCGGATAAGGGCTATTTGAACAAACACATACTAAGCCATACTGGAGCGGAGCCTTATGCTTGCAAAATCTGCAAAAAACGGTTCACGAAAAAGAGCAATTTGAAAACACACGTAATAAGCCATACTGGAGCGAAGCCTTATTCTTGCGAAATCTGTAAAAAACGGTTCGCGCAAAAGGGTAGTTTGAGCAGCCACATACTAAGCCATACTGGAGCGAAGCCTTATTCTTGCGAAATCTGCAAAAAACGGTTCACGCGAAAGTTCATTTTGAATACACACATACGAAGCCATACTGGAGCGAAGCCTTATTCCTGCGATTTCTGCAAAAAACGGTTCGCACACAAGAGCAGTTTAAAAACACACATACTAAGCCATACTGGAGCGGAGCCTTATTCTTGCGAAATCTGCAAAAAACGGTTCGCGCGAAAGTTCAATTTGAATACACACATACGAAGCCATACCGGATCGAAGCCTTATTCTTGCGAAATCTGCAAAAAACGGTTCGCACACAAGGGCAGTTTAAAAACACACATACTAAGCCATACTGGAGTGGAGCCTTATTCTTGCGAAATCTGCAAAAAACGGTTCGCGCATAAGGGTAGTTTTAACACACACATACTAAGCCATACTGGAGCGAAGCCTTATTCTTGCTTAAGATCAGATATTTTAAGAATTTAAAAAATCATAATATGCGATGTACGTTAAATGAAGTTTTAGCACTCGACACGTTTAGAGTACATTTAAAATAAATATTTTTTTTATTAATAAGGAGTATTACACTAGTGACTTAAGTATACCATAGAGTAACTTATACATACTGTACCTTAAACTGTTTTTGACAAGTTTTCACAGACAATCATTAATCAAATATGACATTGATACATCAAGGCGGTTTGTTTACAAAGGGCCTACCGGGAAACGCGACATCGAACTTCAGCTACCTTCCTCTTTATCACTCGAATATGCAAGAGTGGTCTCTATCACTCTTAGAGGTTAGATAACAACATTTCGACTCTCTTCGTTTGCGGTAGTCCGTTAGATTTTGACTTATTGTGGGAGCGACGCCACCTACGCAGTTTGGCGTAATATTCCCTATTCTCTACGAGATTAAAGTATATTGTATGGAATATCATTAAGTATGTTTTAAAAAAGTTTGTTCGTAAAGACCCCAGGGGGCAGATTTTTGAATTTCGAGTTTCGTTCGTTTTCGAATTTCGCTCGATTTCGTCACACGGAAATCGGTGGAAAAGGGCGAAATGCTAATTTTTGAAATACGACCGATAGAAATTGGCAGTCAAGTGGTATTGAAATGACCACTCGTTTTAAATTATATTATCTAGTAGAATTTAAATGCAATGTAGTGGAGATATTATTGAACGAAATTCGCGAAATCAATTGAACTTCAAAAATCGCCCTCTGGGCCCTGTTTGGCTGAGGGCCTTCTCCTGTTTTCGCCAAGTTTTTCTATCCTTGGCCTTTTGTGGCCAGTCCTTGCCAGCTGTAGCCACTAATTCATCGGTCCACCTTTCTTTCGGCTTCCCGTGTTTCCTGGTCCCGGTGGGACCACGCCATAGCGTGGTTATTATTGACTTCAGCTTTAACTTCAAATATACTCTATTCATGTAGGCCTAGCAAGTAGCAACAAGCAATAATTATATTATCTTAAGAGGGGGTAGAGGAGGGTAAATTTTCAGATTCTGTCAAATTATCCCATTACACACAAACGCAGTTCACGCACACTACCTCAATTCACTGGGACAGGTCAATGAGCCCTAATGTTTTTTTAAAGGTGCTGTTTCGAGTTTGGTATTAACCACTGGCCTCCTTTGAGGAATTGAAACTGGCAAAGCGTTCCTTGAAATGAAATGAAATATTTATTTGTAAAAAAGAAATGGGTATACATAAATGATCTTATTTTATAGACAGTGTCTCCATTTTCAACCTATTACAGACATACAAATTAAATAACCTTACAACTATATTTACAGAACTTTTTATCTATATTTACATTATTGCTTCATTGCGAAATGGCAAAGTGTTCCGAATTGTTATAATACATTTTTTCTAAACACCATCTAAAAATCTACCTCTTAATCAGTTTAAAACGGGTTTGTATGCCTGGATATGTGACTTAGATATTTGTATACCAATAATGAGTTTTTTAATGTAAAATGTATATAATAATGGTATGTTGTAGGATAAGACTTGTAAATAGACTAAGTCTCTGTATCTTGTTGGATCATTAATTTACTAACAATCCACCAAAATACCTACAGATTATTTTTTGCATGCTTGTCTAAGTAGAATATGGAGAGCTTGTAAATATAATGTTTATAGCAACCCAATGTAACCTGTATTCCGCAAATAAAATTAATTATTTCATTCATTATAACTTAATTTTAAGGGCTTATTTAAAAAAAAAACATCTTATAAAATTATAATTTTATAAGTCAGTTAGTGATGCTTACATTGATTACTTATAACTTATAGGCCTTGTTAAGAAAAAAAAACCTCATAATTATAATTATTAAAATATTTAAGTGTATTATTTCATTTCATCAAAGCCACGCTGATAAGACTTATAACACCTCATAATTATAAACGTTCACTGAAAAAAAACCAAAGGCATTTCTGATAGTTCTATTTCGTTTCCGAGTTATCGTTTTGCACAGAATATCAATAAAATAAGTTCAAAAACTAAAACCCGACTACTGCAAATCGCGCTCTAAAAAGTATGAAACAAGATAGAATTCTTATCTAAAATGATCAAGCAGGAATTATTATAAATGTTACCATTTCTTTATATAAAAATACAACGTAATATAATTTACTGAATTTTTTATATATTTACAGAGATTCAGAGGATCGCCGTGGTCGTATGCCACGATTATAAACTTAAAAGTAATGTGGCATACGACCACGGCGATCCTCTGAATCTCTGTAAATATATAAAAAATTCAGTAAATTATATTACGTTGTATTTTTATATAAAGAAATGGTAACATTTATAATAATTCCTGCTTGATCATTTTAGATAAGAATTCTATCTTGTTTCATACTTTTTAGAGCGCGATTTGCAGTAGTCGGGTTTTAGTTTTTGAACTTATTTTTTATTTAATTAATTTTGGGGTCTTTTGCGAGGGCGTCCTCAGTACAGAAATGCACGCAGAGCGCCGCCTATATCGGGCTACGCCCGACTCCTTTAGTGCCTATGAGGGCGCCGATAGCGGCCGTCTTTGGAACGCGTACGTCGGGCTACGCCCGACTCTTTTAGTATGAGGGCGCCGAAGGCGCCCGGTTTTGGAACGCGTACGTCGGGTTACGCTCGACACTTTTAGTATGAGGACGCCGAAGGCGCCCGACTTTGGAACGCGTATGTCGGGCTACGCCCGACTCTTTTAGTATGAGGGCGCCGAAGGCGCCCGGCTTTGGAACGCGTATGTCGGGCTACGCCCGACTCTTTTAGTATGGGGGCGCCGAAGGCGCCCGGCTTTGGAACGCGTACGTCGGGCTACGCCCGACACTTTTAGTGTGAGGCTTTGGAACGCGTATGTCGGGCTACGCCCGACTCTTTTAGTATGAGGGCGCCGAAGGCGCCCGGCTTTGGAACGCGTACTTCGGGCTACGCCCGACTCTTTTAGTATGAGGGCGCCGAAGGCGCCCGGCTTTGGAACGCGTACGTCGGGTTACGCTCGACACTTTTAGTATGAGGGCACCGAAGGCGCCCAGCTTTGAAACGCGTGCGTCGGGCTACGCCCGACTCTTTTAGTATGAGGACGCCAAAGGCGCCCGGCTTTGGAACGTGTACGTCGGGCTACGCCCGACTCTTTTAGTATGAGGGCGCCGAAGGCGCCCGGCTTTGCTTCGCGTACGTCGGGCTCCGCCCGACTCATTTAGTATAAGGGCGCTGAAGGCGCCCGGCTTTGAAACGCGTACGTCGGGCTACGCCCGACACTTTTAGTATGAGCGCGGCTTTGCAACGCGTACGTCGGGCTCCGCCCAACTCTTTTAGTATGAGGGCGCTAAAGGCGCCCGGCTTTGGAACGCGTACGTCGGGCTATGCCCGACACTTTTAGTATGGGGGCGCCGAAGGCGCCTGGCTTTGCAACGCGTACGTCGGGCTCCGCCCGACTCTTTTAGTATGAGGGCGCCGAAGGCGCCCGGCTTTGGAACGCGTATGTCGGGCTACACCCGACTCTTTTAGTATGGGGGCGCCGCAGGTGCCCGGCTTTGGAACGCGTACGTCGGGCTCCGCCCGACTCTTTTAGTATGAGGGCGCCGAAGGCGCCCGGCTTTGGAACGCGTATGTCGGGCTGCGCCCGACTCTTCTAGTACTGCAACGCGTACGTCGGGCTATGCCCGACACGTTTAGTATGAGGGCGCCGAAGGCGAAATTTAGCAAGAGAAATATCTGTTTTTTCCGATATAATAAAGTTTTTTTTAATAATACAATGATGGTGGCAAACAGGAATACGGCCCGCCCGATGGTAAGTGGTAATCGTAGCCCATGGATGCCTGTGACGTCAGCAACAGTGATTTTACAATTCGTCGCACCTGTCACCGATGTGAAATTGGGGCCAGGACTTCTATACCTATTCACGTTATAATAAAATGTTGCAGGACATTAAAAAAACACCATGTATAGCGGCCAAACAAATTTCTTTTGCAAAAACCTTCTTGTATCGCCGTAGTCGCGTAACACGCGGATAGAATCCAGAGCGCTTGTAGATTCATAGTTCGAATCACCTAACTGAAAATTTAATGTTTTATCTGGCGCATGCAAGCAAAGCCGGGTGCAAAAGCTAACAATATTTATATATTTGAAATGTGCTAATTGAGCTCTTTACAATGATGTATAACACGTCATCATTACTTTATTTTATTTTTTTGGTTCGTGACTTTATGACCTGTAGAGGGCGCAGTGTTCATTTTTTTGTGACGCCATATAGCCTATAACCAGCGGACGATTAAGACGATTCGAATGACTCATCGTTTGTTAAATTATAATAAGTACTTTAGAAGTTATGAGGGAACAGATGAACATACATACATACATACATACATACATACCCACATACATACCGGTCAAAATCATAACCCTCCTTTTGCGTTGCCGTAGTCGGGTAAAAATTTAATGTTTTATCTGGCGCATGCAAGCAAAGCCGGGTGCAAAAGCTAACAATATTTATATATTTGAAATGTGCTAATTGAGCTCTTTACAATGATGTATAACACGTCATCATTACTTTATTTTATTTTTTTGGTTCGTGACTTTATGACCTGTAGAGGGCGCAGTGTTCATTTTTTTGTGACGCCATATAGCCTATAACCAGCGGACGATTAAGACGATTCGAATGACTCATCGTTTGTTAAATTATAATAAGTACTTTAGAAGTTATGAGGGAACAGATGAACATACATACATACATACATACATACATACATACATACATACCCACATACATACCGGTCAAAATCATAACCCTCCTTTTGCGTTGCCGTAGTCGGGTAAAAATAAAAGCACGTTGTTATTTTGATAGATGAATTTATACAGGGTGTCCCAGAAATCGACGTCAAGCCGTAAACGGTCATGGTCACTTTAAAAATTCACTAAAAAATCCACACCCTGAAATGGTTCTTTAACTCTTGTTACTACAAATTCCATAATTTATTCAAATTTTTTTATTATTGTGTAATCTTGAATAATTACAGGTTGTGGATTTTTTAGTGAATTTTTAAAGTGACCATAATTTTTAAAGAACATGAGTGGATTTTTTTTTGTATTTTTATGATAACTGTTATGACTTGGTCTATCATCCGTTTACGGCTTGACGTCGAATTCTGGGACACCCTGTATATGCGGTAGCCCCAACAGTCTCTTGGAAACAGTGGCAGGACGGGAAGATAGTCCCTTCCATTACTACTGGAACAAGATGCACATGTTGCCCACCTAGTTTTTAAGTGTAGTTGTAAATGTATATAGAGTTTAAGTTTTATTTAAGTGTCATCTCATCTTCATCATCTCAGCCATAAGACGTCCACTCCTGAACATAGGCCTCCCCCTTTTTTGGGGGGTGAATGCCATAATTGCCACGCTTGGCAGGCGGGTTGGCGATCGCAGTCGAGTACACCGAATTTGAGGGACGCTGCTGCCCGTCCACCGGTGGTCTTGGACGTTGTTTAAGGACATACCCGGGTCCTGGACGTAGTTTAAGGACATACCCGGGTCCATTTAAGTGTACATATATGGAATCCCGTACCTTTGGGAGGCGTGCGTGGGGCCGAAGCCAACAGCGCAGAGGCCCTTTAAGACAGTTTACTCTAAAAGCAAGGGATACACATGGCGGATACCATCCCCGAGCGCACAATATGATACATCCGGAGATGGTCCCCGCCAGGTGCAAAGACTATTGCAGTGCAGCACTTTTGTGCTGTGATGGAAACTAAGGTCATGGGCTATTGATATGCAAGTTGGATGGACTGGATAATGGGTTATGGGAGGAGACTAGCGGACACCTGCCGTGACAATCAGTCTCAAAATTGTGTAAGACAGGTGGTGACTCGCCTACTCATTTAGTGGGCCCTACAACGGCCGCACGCACAGTGCGACAATAGGGCAACACTTCGGAGCGGCTGTAAGGTAGTCGAGAGGTGAGTCTGCGGTAGCCAGATCCCGGTGATCCGTTCAGCAGGCCACCGGCGTTATGACATTTTACACTTCCAACCTGGGGCATAGGTCCCGCTCTTGCGACTCCACTCTAGCCGGCCAATCAAGGCAAGCACAGAGGCGAGGGCCAGATGACAGGGCCCTCTGAATTAGGGGTCCGCGGTGTCGCCACTCACCGTCAGCTCGCCACAAGCTGCCCCCGCGGGGTTATTATTATTATTATATAATGGCTCCTTTACACGATAGGCCAACGCCGGTCACTCCAAGGGAAGCATTTATATGCGTTAGAGGGAGCAAGTGATATTGCTATTTCATTCTACCGCATGGCTGCGTCCCTTGGAGTGGCCGGCGCTGGCCCATTGTGTAGAGCCAACATACTCGTAAACCAGACCACTGCGATGGTATTGGCTTTCGTTATTATATCGTTCTTTCAACTAAGAATATAGGTAGTCACTAAAAGATGCTGAGACTGCAGGTCGAAACTTGACTTCAATTTCTTGATGATAATGAATAATGATGATATATCATTTTATTTAACTTTCAAAGCACGTGATATTCTCAAAAACAAACTTAGGAAGAAATAAAATTACTTTATTTAAGTTTATTACATATTTGTATTTTTAACTGTTCACTATTAAATAGAACTAGACGGGCCCGCGGCTCCGCTCGCGTAAGTTTGTATTGTGTTTACTTAAATACCGACATTATTATGTAATCAAAAATTAACCATCATCAGCATTCAACCCTACCAGAGTTCATAACTGTGATGGACTTCCTAATTATATAATTGTAACCGTTATTTTATTTAGATAACCTAGTAAATAAATTTATCAATAAATGATGTGATTTGATAAAAGGCAAATAGTATTTTTTCATACACGTATTTATTTACTTACTTTTCAACATAAAATTATCATTATTTTCATAAGCCCATTTTCGAAACCGTTCATTAGATTAATCGCCGCCTTAAGACGAAAGTGAACGACCCGCCCATAAACCGCCTTTTCATACAAACGTAGGTAGTCCCCATTTTTCTTCCTAGATATTAACTTTACTTACTTACGTTGCGTACTACGGTGACGCAACGACCAAAAGTGAGTCCTGGCCTCCGACTCCAGATCACGCCAAGCGTTCTAGGCCTGCTACACGGTCGCCGACAAGCCCCCAAACCGCGTGGCCTTGGTCTGTCCCGGACCGTGTAGACGGTTGTTACCAACAAAATTTGACCAAAACTGTCCAAGGACAGACCAAGGTCAGACGGTTAGAAGGCTTGTCGGCGACCGTGTAGCAAGCCTTTTCCTCTCTCGGTCTTGCGACAGCTCTCGCCAGTCGCCATGCCAGAGTTTGAGCAGGTCTTGAGCTATACTACGTTGTTTCAACTGATACCTAGGACGGGACGTCCAATCGGGTGTCTCCCATTTGGTTGTCCCAAGTACGCTCTCTTCCTCTCACTTCTATGGCAACAAACGATATATTTGGCTACTTTAAGCCCCCTCCAGACTATGCGCGTGAATCGCGGGCGAAGCCGCGAACGCAAGTGTGGCGTCGATTTCGCAGATTGTTCACGCCTTCGCGCCTTGTTCTCCGTTTTTTGTCGGTATTTCGGCCCGCGTCAAAGGAGACGCGAAGCGCGAACTTGCAAGACTCCACATTACACAATATTTTGGCTCCTCTGTGGCAAGATAAATATGAATTATATTATGATTATATTATATTAAGCAGCTATATTTTACGGTTTTACAATAAAACAAAATGGAAAAACAGCTAAATCACGTATGATGCCATAGATAACTAACAGTTAAACTCGAACAGCTGATGCTTTTCCGCCATATTGCCGCAAACCAAACTGCGAAATCGCCGTGAAGTGTGCGAGTGTGGAGTCTTACGTCAACTTCGCGATATGTTCGCTCCGCGACGTCGCGCCGCGATTCACGCACATAGTCTGTAGGGGGCTTTAGCCTTCACTATCTATTAGATGCTGACTGTACATTTGCTTCATGAATTTGTAGTCTCCATTAGATATATATCGGAGCAGCCAAGGTCGCTCAAAAATATCTGAACATGCACTTTAACTTCATTATAATTGACATTGTTCAGATTCTGATATCTGAGAATCTAAAGCCCCCCACGTACTATGCGCGTGAATCGCGGGCGAAGCCGCGAACGCGAGTGTGGAGTCGATTTTCGCAGACAGCGAAATCGACTCCACACTCGCGTTCGCGGCTTCGCCCGCGATACACGCGCATAGTCTGGAGGGGGCTTAATAGTGACTGTTCAGCAAGAAGAAAAAATCCTACCTGGGCCCAGTTTTATAAAGTTACAAGTTACAAGTTTACAGGCGTTTACTGGCAACACTTGCTCCGTTTTTTACAATTTGCGTTTTATAAAAGTACTGTGTTACAATTTTACAGGTTAAGTAGCTAACACACTATCGCACCGCACCAAGGTCATTGAGGGACGCACCCATAAGTAAGAGGGAGAAAGAGATATCGCTTTCTTCCTCTTACTTATGGGTGCGTCCCTCAATGACCTTGGTGCGGTGCGATAGTGTGTTAGCTACCTTACAGGTACAAGTGCCTGTAGCTCAACCATAGACGAAAATACGGGAGTTTTATAGTTTTAAACTCATAATCGAACAGGCGTTTTATAAAAAAATTGTAAATTACAAGTGTAGATTGGTACACTTGTAACAAAAACTTACATACGTCTTGAGTCCTGTAACATCACAACAGCAGTTACTTGTAGACTCGTTTTCTGAGAGATTTTAAACTTTACTCTTTATTGTTAAGCACCAACGCCAACGATTGTGCCAGGGCATGCATACTTTTCCATGCACTGACCTTATCAGTTTTTGTTAATGTATCTGAAATATATAGTAAATAGGAAATAAAGTGACAATATGTTTGATATTGATTTTATTGACGATTCGTTTTATTTTATCTACTAGGAAATGGAAAGGGATTATTGCCGATATTTGTAGTTGATTTATTAGCATTCGTCTCTTTATATAAGTATAGTGCATTCACATTATGGTAAAGTGTACTCTTCATAATTTTCGATACACACCGTATTTATCTTTGAGCCGCTACCGAAACGATACATTTTAATGTAAGAATGTGAAAGAGTACCTACTTATTTACATGTTATTTACTTATTACGTAAATATTTAATTAAATCTAAATTAATCTGAATCTGAAAATGGCCCAAAAAGTATATCCTTGGCATGGAACGCCGCTCTCAACCACTCGATTTTTCCTTCATTTCTGGCCATTTTTCCAGTAATTAATATTTTACAGCAAACAAAAACACATAATTTAGTGGAGAACCGAGTATCTATGACACACGTTTTTGTGTATTTATAAAACACCTGTAGCCGTTCACAGTGCATTACAGGTACCTGTAGCCTGTACTCTTGTAACCTGTAACTTGTAACTTTATAAAACTTGCTATCAGTTTTGTATTTTTGTTTTACGCCATTGGACCTAGCGCCATCGCCATTTCATCTTTTGGCCCTCCTTGGCAGCCATTCCCTGGACGAATGGCAATGTTTGCCGAAGCCGTGAAAGTTAATCTGGGCTATAATCGCGAAAATCGAAGTTCGCAAATTGTGGGGATTATTCTCTGTCACTCTAATTACGCCTTCATTGGAGTAAAAGAGAAAGATCCCTGCACTCTGCGAATTTCGGTTTTCGCGGTAGCCGCTCTGAATATTGTAGGTATAGCTGGTCAAGCAAATCTTGTCAGTAGAAAAAGGCGCGAAATTCAAATTTTCTATGAGACGCTATCCCTTCGCGCCTACTTTTGTCAAATTTTCCGCCTCTTTTACTGACAAGTTCTGCTTGACAAGGTATATTTACTAAATTTACGGTGGGAAAAAACAAAAAATGTGAGACTGTGAAAAGGACAAACAATAATAGCGCTTTCGCTGCTACTCCTACTGAAAGATACATAAGACTATCCCGTTCGGTCATTTCCCCCACCCCTCATGCCAGATCTAGTTAAGATACTATAATAAATTCATGAACGAGAGTTACCGAGAAATGACCGAGCGTCGTAAAGTGGAGTCTCGACAATACAATTTTTCGCCAATCTGATGAAATTATCCGATCAAATCAGCAGGTGCGGACTTAAAAATGAAGTTAGTATCTATGCAATGTAAATTGGTGATTAAATTTGTGTACGTGTGGACACTAGATGAGATTGGCGTCAATTATTTCCTTATCAAATCGGTCGATTTGCCCATCTCCTCTGGACTCCACTTTACGTGGTGCGGTGCGATAGTGTGTTACCACTTTTAATCCTACCCAAGCCCCCTACTCTGTCTGTTCTCTTCATAGACTTATAATATATATAGACGGTGTCATAGCGAGCTGTCACTGTTGCCACTTTTGTTTAGTGTACGATTAACAATCGACATTTCTTGCAATTTTAATTTTACTTCAAAGGTTTAACGATACCTAAAATGACCAAAAACGCTTTTATTCTTTATTGTGGTTATCAGATCACAATTTTATAGTCACGCCCCAGCAGGGAACCAAGGGAAAGTTCAGATATTTAATTAAAATACATAAATACCTCCTAAAATAGGTGTTCCGCAATAATTGAATTATATTATTATATTATAATATATTCATTATCCATTAGCATTTCAATTATGTTTATGTTTAACGAAGATATTGAAGCTTCACTTAATCGCTATTTCGTTCCGCTGTGTAGCGTTTATCGATATATAACATGATTAAAATCGACTTTTCACATCCCTAAAAGAGCACACATATACGCTTTTACGCACACATACACAGCCTGGGCGCATCAAGAAAGGCAACACTTGATTTGAAGTCCATCTTGTCAACAGTATGGTTGTCCTTTTTTGACAAACGGCATTTTAAAAGAGCGAGGAGAGAGAAATGATACTAGTTGTTGCGTCGTGAAAGAGAACAGAAAAGGTTGGGCCCTTGGTTCTCTTTCACGGCGCAGCAACTAGTATCATTTCTCTCTCCTTGCTCTTTTAAAAATGCCGTTTGTCAAAAAAGGACAACCATACTGTTGACAAGATGGACTTCAAATCCAAGTGGCCCCTTTTTAGGCGACCCAGGTTGTGCATGTGTGCGTAAAAACGTATATGTGTGCTCTTTTAGGGATGTGAAAAGTCGATTTTAATCATGTTATATATCGATAAACGCTACACAGCGGAACGAAATAGCGATTAATTGAAGCTTCAATATCTTCGTTAAACATAAGCATAATTGAAATGCTAATGGATAATGAATATATTATGATGTAATAAAATATTTCAATTATTGCGGACCACCTATTTTAGTAGGTATTTATGTATTTTAATTAAATATCTGAACTTTCCCTTGGTTCTCTCCTGGGGCGTGACTATAAAATTGTGATCTGATAACCACAATAAAGAATAAAAGCGTTTTTGTTCATTTTAGGTATAGTTAAACCTTTGAAGTATAATTAAAATTGCAAGAAATGTCGATAGTTTATCGATATGACTTTATCGACATCGCTACAGCAAAGTGGGTCGCTTTGTTAATCGTACACTAAACAAAAAGTGGTCCCACTGACAGCTCGCTTGGAAGGCATCTGTATATATTCTTATATCTATGATCCTACCGAAGACGAGGCAGTTTGGCCTATGGTCTTAACCTGGCGAGAATGACGAATAAAAAAAACAATCATTGTCAAGAATGTCAACTTGACTTCTAGATGCATACCGACTTCCACAATATGGTTTTGTGAAATTCGCTTTGATGTAAGTATTGTTTAATGAATGAGATGCCGTATTAAGTACGATTCCCACCGAACGGGCGCAGTCGAAGCGCATTTCACATTTGTACGGTCGCAAGCCGGTCCGCTACTCGCGGACGCGTCCAGACGGACTCAATCGCTTCTGCCTTACCCACATAATGTTTACTTGTTTAGGCACATTGAAAATGCGCTCCGGCGCTGCCTGACTCTACCCAGTCGGTGGGAATCGTACATTACTCAAAATATTTGTTTTAAAATGAAATACTAAAGCCGTTTTTTAGGTTATGCCTGTTTTGGCCTTAGCTGTCATATCAATGGACTACTAGTTACCAGAGGTTGGAAAGAGGAGCTATTTACCATCTATTTATATTTGTTGAGAAGTGTGTGTGGTGTGATATTGCAAGATAGAATTAGGAACAGCGTGATAAGGGAAAAGTGTGGACTGAATGTAGATGTAGTGACAAACATTGAGAAAGGTATGTTGAGATGGTTTGGACATGTGGAAAGAATGAGTGAAAGAAGGCTGACAAAGAGAGTGTATGAGGGAGAAGTGGAAGTGGGAGTTGGAAGGGGTAGACCTCGGCGGACTTTCTCTGATCAGATCGGGGAAATCCTGAAGAAAGGCCAGGTTAATGTTAGATAAAAACACGTAACTTCAATTGTATGTTTATTTTTTATACTGACATATTTGTTTATAAAAACAACCATGGTAACTAACCAGAATAGTGTAAGGAGGTTAGCGCGCGTACGTTGAATCCTACCTAATTCCAACACTCCCACTTAGGTAGGATATAACAAAAATATAATAAAACTAAAAACAAGAGATAGCTTCTGTATCAGTGACTCCCACTGTAACATTCACGGTTGTTTCACTTTAAATAAAAATAATGGTCATAATGACTCCCACTAAATGAAAATGGTCAGAACAGTATTTTGTTTTTAAATCTTATAAGTCCGTCTTTCGGGAGGGGCTTGGTCAAACCGTCTGCAAGTTGGTCTTCTGTATTGACATATGTGACGGTTATGTCTCTAGCTTTGTACCGTCCACGTGCGTAATGGTATCGGACGTTTATATTATGTTTTGAGCGCTTGTGAAATTCTGGATTTATTTTCTTTTTAAATACCCACTTAGATGTTATTGCTTTCTTTCTGTCTGCTAGTTCAGTAATTTCCCAATTTTTATTTTCTTTTAAAGACTTCTTTCTTTGTTCTTCATCTATGGCATCTTTCCATTCATCTACATCAGGGTTTTTTATTCCTTCTTCATAAGTGCTTGGTTCTTCAGAAATACTATTGGCCTCATGTCGGCTTGGTGCTTTGAGATTTTCTCTCGGTCTCAACATTCTTGTCTCATTTAAGTCTTCTGCAGTTGATGTTTCATTAGTATCAAAGAAACTATCTATCAGGTTACGTTTTTCCCCATCGAAGCTTGACCAGTGCCAGTAACGTCTTCTATTAGAACCGGGCTGCGGGGTTCAGCCAAAACATTCTGCTCAACGTTATCTTCTATTACAAACTGCAGTGATTGATCGAGGTCTCCTTGCTCACCAGAAAACGACGATTCATTAAAAAGTACATTATGCGAAATGTGTACCTTCTTAGTAATAGGATCATAAAGACGGTAATTGGTAGAATTCCCGTCATAGCCAACGAAGACTAATTTTTTACTCTTTGAGTCAAGTTTTCGTCTCAATTGGTTTGGTATATGCATGTATGCGTCACACCCAAAAATTTTTGTATGATTTACATAGGCCTTCTGTCCAGTCCACTCCTGATAAGGGGTTGAGTTCGGCGTCTATATAGTAGGAGTTCTGTTCAGAACATATATGGCACAATTGACAGCTTCGGCCCAGAGATGCTTGGGACGCTTAGAATTCTGGAGCATGGTTCGCGCTGATTCCATAATCATTGGGATATCGCGTTCGGCACGCGGGTTTTGTTCAGACGTGTGCGGTGCTGTTGTTTCCAAAGTTATCCCAAAATTATTTAGAAATGCTTTAAATTCATTAGTGCAGTATTCTCCGCCACAATCTGTACGTAGTACTTTAAGAGGACGTCCAAACTTGTTTTGAATTAGCCGTAGAAACTCCTTGAAGTTTTCAAAGACATCACTCTTGTCGTTTATGAAGTATGCGATTCTATAGCCGGTACATGCATCTTTAAATAGAACTAAGTATTTAAAACCAGATATCGAAGGTTTTGACATAGGCCCGCATACATCTAAATAAATAATTTCGCCAGGGCCGCAGACCCTCTTCTCAGAGTCTGGTTTGGCAGGAAATGGGAGTCGGTATTGCTTTCCACAGGCACATGCATCACAGAAAAAATCTTTAAAATCATTTTGAGAAATTCCTTGTAAAGTTCCATTGTCTATCAAAATTTTCAAATAGTTAATGTTTATATGGCAGAGCCTGTCATGCCAGAGTTTTAAATTACTGTCAGCTGTCACAACATTGACATGGCCACTCAGAGTTTCATGTAAAGCGGTTTTAAATAGTAACCGATACAAATTATTTGGTTGTTTGTGTGCATAAGCCACCAACCTTTTTTCGGCATCTAATATATGTACATGCCACTTTTCTTTGATAATTGTATAGCCTTTTTCGGTTAAAATACCTTCAGAGATTAGGTTTTTCTTAAGTTGTGGAATATATAGTACGTTATTAATTTCAGAGTCGTACCACTGGTTATTAAGCAGCTTCTTAATATAGACTGTTCCTGCTCCTTCAACGTTCAGTTCAAAGTTGTCTCCGAGTTTCACTGTTTTTGTTGGGCATTCATCAATTTTATTAAAAAAATCTAATCTGCTGGTCATATGACCTGAAGCTCCACTGTCTAAATACCAGATGTCGTTGTCTCCCGCTTGTAAGTTTTCTGTATAGGTTTTGACCATGAATGTCGAGTACGTCATATTTGCTCCTGAGTTCGATTTGTTAAGGCTTCGTTTTCGCGAATAGCAATCATTTGCTATATGTCCTTGTTTTTGACAAAAGTAACAAATGGGAGGCCTTACGAAAGATCTTCTCTCAGGATATGTGCTCTTAGTAACAGTAGCTAAGGCAATAGGATCGGCGATGTCATCATTACCAAGGCTCGCTTCTTCATCCAGAAGCCTTGCAGTTAGGTTAGCTATTGTTTGTTTTGGAGCATCCAACGATAGCCATGCTTGTCTAACATTTCTGTATTTGGTTGGAAGACTGCCAATAATTTTTGTAATAATTGCTGCGTCGCTTACGGTGTCACCGGCCTCTTTTATTTGCTTTGCCAGTGATTCAACTTTTGCAATGTGTTGTGCAACACCATCTTTCTCTTTCATCTTATATGCGTAGAATCGTTCATGAAGAGACATTTTATTGAATTCAGATTTTTGAGCATAAATTGCGTCAAATTTTTCAATCATTTGCCTCGCTGATGTACAGTTTTCAATAATTACCATCTGTTCATATGTTAAAGATGATGTGATTATGAACATTGCGGCCGCATCTTGCCGATCTCGTAGGGCTCCGGCCGCCAGGGGCTCCCCAGTGCCGCTGGTGCTCGCACTCGTGCCAGTGGATTCACTTACTTCACTTTCTATAAACTGCCCTAGACCTTTTGCTTTTAAAGCGCACCTTAACTGGAACTTCCATTGTAGGTAGTTTTCCGCACTGAATTTCTGCAGCATGCCAATGCCCGCTATTAATTCTTTATCCATCTTTCTTTAGTGTAAGCCCATAACCGTTAGATAAAAACACGTAACTTCAATTGTATGTTTATTTTTTATACTGACATATTTGTTTATAAAAACAACCATGGTAACTAACCAGAATAGTGTAAGGAGGTTAGCGTACGTTGAATCCTACCTAATTCCAACAGTTAAGAGCACCCTAAACCGGCGAGCATGTATGAGGAATGTTATGAATGTGAAGGAAGCGAAAGAGGTATGTCAGGATCGTAGCAAGTGGAAATCCGTGGTCTCTGCCTACCCCTCCGGGAAATAGGCGTGATTATATGTATGTATGTATGTTATATTTACCTTATAATTTGACATGCCTTACGTCGTTATTATAAGTCAAATATAGTTGGTCAAATCAATTTGTCAGTAAATAGGAACCAAAAAAACTATACTCAATATACTCATCCTTTTCTTTTGGGTACTAGTTTAAAACAAGGATAGTATGAGTCTCTCTGTCTATATTTGAAATGAGACAGTCCTTTGACACACTATAGTGCGCTCTTGCCGACTTTTGACTATAGTTCGTTTTTTTTAGCATTAGAAATAACTCCACAGAAGTAAGCGTACAGTTTCTATCAGCCTCTTTAATTCTTAATAATTATTGAATTATCTAATGTAGCACGGTCAATACATATAATTTACTTCAATTTATTACCGTTAAAAGTGCCGGATTTGGAACCACAAGCTTACTTCTGCGAAGTTCTTTCTAATGCTAAAAAAAACGAACTATACTACAACTACATATTTTTGTTCTTTTCATTTGCTAAATGATATGGAAAATTACATGCGGTATCATGTGAAGGGGTCGGGTATCACAAGTGAACATGAAACCAGGATGTGTTCCCACGAAATTTGCATGTCAAGCAGACAGAACAAGTTATTACAGGATGTCAATCCTCTTTGCAGTATGGGGACCAATTTAAAAGTCCAGGCACATCTTACACCTTTAAACAAGCAATTCTTATGTATTTCTATGTATATTTCGGGAATTTCCAAAACGGCTCTAACAATTTCGATGCAATTTGCTAACCCTCATGGTTTTCGGGAACAAAAAATTGATCTACTTAGGTTGTAGTTCTGTGAAAACGCGCATTTTTGACATTTGTATGTTTTTATGATTGGATACTTAATACGACACAACCACTTCTTTAAAACTGTCCTGGAGGGGGGATAGGACGCAAAAGGGGTAGAGGAAAACCCAGAGGCAGCTTTTTAGAACAAGTGAAAGAAACAGTAGGGGTTGTGTCGTATCAAAGAGCTGGTGCAAGATAGAAAATGCTGGAAGATACAAGACAAGAGAATAACTCTAGCAAAGCTCGGTCTCCCAGATATTTCATAATATATTTATTTCTGGTTTCATCAAGGTTGTTGTTGGAATTACTGTGAGCTGTAGACCTCGAGAGCGTAACTTAAAACGGAATAAATGTATGGCTCCGCTATTTTGAAATAATTCCAAAAACTGAATCAACAAATAAATTCTATTTAATCATGGAGCCTGTTTTTTATTTATAATTTTAGTTATTGTTATTGTAGTTAGTTGTAGTTTTTAATTTTATCTACACACATATCATAAACTGTCTATGATGCCTTCAAAATTCGTAAATAATGGCCAACATTACGATAAACTATTTTGTTACAGCAAATTTCTTATCTGTGAAAATGTGGTAATAGCTTCATTACTATATCAAAATCGATTTGGTAATGCATTTCAAATTTCGAACATCTCTGAATAAAAAGCAATTTGATTTGACCCCTATTCTAATATCAGTTGAGATGACGTTTTGTTCGAAATCAAATGACAATTGCATACAATATTGACAAATCTCGCATGTAAGTTGGTATCGGACGATATGGTAATCGACCCCGACTCTAGTTTGTCTCTGAATTAAAAAAAAACTACGGATGCGTGACGTGCGTGAAAAAGGTTTTCATTTGCCGCCATTTGACGTACAGTTTATCTTTTAATTAGTTAATAAGTAAAAAATAATTTGTTTTGTTGTTTTTAAAGGAACTATAACAAATGTTTCGTGTAAAATGTGGGATAAAGATATTTGGGAGACGCCATCTCATATCCGCGAGTTCCGCCAGAGAGCAAAGTCGGCTGTAATATGAAGTTAGTGAATATATCATAGAAAGTTTATAATATGTGTGTAGATAAAGCAGTGTATGTAACTGTACATAATTAGGCATTAAAACACTCGTGTGATACTATTATGAAACTCATTTCATTCGTTTCATAAACCCACACTCGTATTTTAATGCCTTTCATTATGTAGCAGTCACATAAACTACTATTAATTTACAATTTTTGCATATATTACTTACCTTATTTAATAAATTGATTTAATCATTGAACCTGCTCACAAAATTTCACAAAAATCTGTTGAGAAATGCGACCTGTAGAGGAGAACTGTACATAAGAAACCATTTTTGCCCAAGCTTAAATGGAGACCTTAGCTAACGGAATTAGTTTCACTTGTAACAAACTATGAAATAAAATCTTGCATTTCAATTTTAACCTTTTTTCCGAAATTTTACAAGTATACATATTTTTGGGCAGAAATGTAATACTTACTCGTCTAATTTAAATGCTTTTTAACTTGGCAGTGCACATTAAGGAGCAGACAGACTATATGCAGCATTCTGACTGTCAGATGGAGACACAGTGTGCGGAACAAATTAAAGAGGAGTCCTCATGCTCGGAAAGTGAGGAATGCAGCATGAGTAAGGCAGCATTGCCGGCTAGCCTGTGCACCGAACACAAACCCTTATGTTCGGACAGCACAAGCTATGGTGTAAGCGAGGCAGAAAAGCTCGCTGATGAGCTAAAGGAGGAGGCACTGTGTTCAGACGGCATGGAGTGTGGCATGACTGGCATGAGCGAGTCAACCATGCTGGCTGGTGTGGATACTGACCATGATGTAAAGGATGAGTTTGTGCTCGGATCAGAGCATGTGAAGGAAGAGCCTTCATTGTCAGAGAGCGTAGAGTATGGAATGAGTGAGGCGGCCATGCTGGCAGACCTATACGCTGACCACGTCGTAAAGGATGAGTTAGTGCTGGGGCCGGAGCATCCACATCGGCCAGATGTTTCTCTGGTAGCCCTCGGTAAGTTATCCTGAGTTGTATGTATTTGTGAGATAGTCAATACTAAAATTTTTCAAGAACCAGTAAATAGGTAATTTTATATAAGTTATATAACAAATGTCAATACCAGTTATGTAATCGAATTTGTTCTGTCCTAAGTCATAAGTCGTACTAACTTAAGCCAAAAATATTGTGTGGTTAACCAAATTTTTTGGCTTAAACCAATTATGTAAATATATTAAAAAAATTTAAACATGAATATTTGTTCCTGAAAATCCTCTGTTATGTAACTATATACGTATATGTATCTGTTTATCTATTTTTGTCTAGTACAGTCGCCATCAGATATATCGGAGCGCTCATCAAGACGCTGACAAATATCCGAACACGCCTCTATTGTCCGATATATCTGGTGGCGACTGTACACAGGCCTAACAGGGACTAGGTTGATTTGTGTTCTTACACAAATCAACCTAGTCTTCAGTCAGTCTTCTAACTTCATGGTTTTATTCTGAGCAGACTGGGCGCTAGCTGACGAGGATGTTTGCCTGCAGGAGTCTCAGGAGCACACCTCACAGCCGGCACTGAAGGACTGCTGCGTAAGGCTCGAGCGCCTCCACTACGGAGCCCCTGCCAAGCACACCATACAAGACACCACTCACACTGACAGTGAACCTTATTCTGAAGATGAAATGTACACTAAAGTTGACTGTGAGAGTGTGACTGATCCGGTGTGTGATCTTTGTGGCAAGAAGTTTTCTCTGAACTCTGATTTATTGAAGCATGTCATGACCCACATTCACACGTCTAGTGTGCAGCAAGAAGGCAGCCGGCCTGTTGTCGCTGATTACGGTAAGTTCTTGATAAAATTCAAAAATGGCTGCAGCAGGCCTCATATAGTGATACCTAGCGACCCGCCCCGGCTTCGCACGGGTTAACAAATTATACACAAACCTTCCTCTTGAATCACTATATCTATTAAAAAACCGCATCGAAATCCGTTGCGTAGTTTTAAAGATCTAAGCATACAGGGACAGACAGACAGTGGGAAGCGGCTTTGTTTTATATTTTGTAGTCACAGTAAATTTACTGCCATCTATCAACACAGGATTAAAACTGAAATGAAAATGTATAAAAGTATCGAAAAGATTATATGGATAAATGATTTTTTATTTTTTGAGAACGCCATATGACTCTGACCCATGTTCTTTCACTGATATGTGTTACAATTGTTAAATATCTATCGGTGTCGCCAACGCCATTTACACGACTATAGGCCTAAGGTGTGGCGCCAACTATTCGAACATAACTTTTTCTTGATTTCCGAGGCACGTGTTTTCCTAAGACTTATACGGAGTTAATTAACCGATTACTTAACAATGTGGTTTCAGTATTTGAAGAAAAGCCGTTACAGGAGCGCGTCCTTAGTGGAGACTCTCCGCTCGCGCTCCGAGACTGCTGCGTGCGGCTCGAACACCTCCAACACCACGAGGCGCTCGCCGGCAACGACACAACACGTACTGACACGGAATCTGATACTGAAAACATATATGCTAGAGACTGTATCGTTAACAATCGTACAACAACTAGTGGCACAGACAATGATAATGAAAATATATATGCTAGAGACTGTAAGAGGATGTTTATATGCGATCTTTGTGGCAAAAAGTTCGCTTTGAAGGCGGGTTTAATGAAACATGTTGTAATCCATATACATGTACCTACTAACGCTGGATCGATTGAACCAAATACTTCACAAGACAAAATAAGCATAAATATCTTGAATGAAAACTCAGATATAGATGAATATGTGTGTGACACTTGCAGAAAAACATTTCGCCGCAAATATGACTTGATTCGTCATATACAAAACACGCACACGCAAACAAGTTCTAAAATAATAAAACCAGAGCCAACGGTCTATGAATGTAATAAAGAAGGTAAGAAAACTTATTCCTGCGAGACATGTGGAATACAATTTACACAAAAAATGTATTTGATTACACATAAACGAATTCACAGTGCCGAAAGGCCTTATTCGTGTAACATATGTGAAAAACGGTTTAAAACTTCTGGTTGTTTGAAAATTCATGAACGTGTTCATACTGGTGTAAAGCCATATTCGAGCGAACCGTGTAACAAGCAGTTTCAGGATGTGCGACTATTAAACAAACATAAAAAAGTTCATACAGGTGAAAAACCATATATGTGCGAAATATGTAAAAAACAGTTTTCGAACATACTGTTTTTAAATATACACAAAGTTACCCACACGGGTATTACGTGTGAAATTTGTAAGGAACATTTTAGGCAATGGGAAAAATTTCGAATTCATAAGCGAACTCACACAGGCGGGACGATATATACGTGCGCGCTGTGTAATATGAAGTTTGCAAGTGTCTGGAAATTCAATGCGCACAAACGAACACATACGAACGAGACACCATACGCATGTGGAATATGTGGAAAGCGGTATACACGAGCTTCTCATTTAACGAGACATAATCGGTATCACACTGGTGAAAAACCGTTCTCCTGTAAGATGTGTGATAAGAAATATTCGGAACAAGATTCTTTGAGCAAACACATACTAAGCCATACTGGAGCGAAGCCTTATTCTTGCTATGTCTGCAAAAAACGGTTCGCGCATAAGGGCAATTTGAAGGCACACATACTAAGCCATACTGGAGCGAAGCCTTATTCTTGCGAAATCTGCAAAAGACGGTTCGCGCACAAGGGCAGTTTGAACACACACATACTAAGCCATACTGGAGCGAAGCCTTATTCTTGCGAAATCTGCAA
This sequence comes from Cydia fagiglandana, assembly GCF_963556715.1. Taxonomy (NCBI): domain Eukaryota; kingdom Metazoa; phylum Arthropoda; class Insecta; order Lepidoptera; family Tortricidae; genus Cydia; species Cydia fagiglandana. Next base: position 3,134,203 of record NC_085956.1, read on the forward strand.
AAAACGGTTCGCGCATAAGGGCAATTTGAAGGTACACATACTAAGCCATACTGGAGCGAAGCCTTATTCTTGCGAAATCTGCAAAAAACGGTTCGCGCACAAGGGCAATTTGAACACACACATACTAAGCCATACTGGAGCGAAGCCTTATTCTTGCGAAATCTGCAAAAAACGGTTCGCGCACAAGGGCAATTTGAACACACACATACTAAGCCATACTGGAGCGAAGCCTTATTCTTGCGAAATCTGCAATAAACGGTTCGCGCATAAGGGCAGTTTCAACACACACATACTAAGCCATACTGGAGCGAAGCCTTATTCTTGCGAAATCTGCAAAAAACGGATCGCGCAAAAGAGCAATTTGAACAGACACATACTAAGCCATACTGGAGCGAAGCCTTATTCTTGCGAAATCTGCAATAAACGGTTCGCGCGTAAGGGCAGTTTCAACACACACATACTAAGCCATACTGGAGCGAAGCCTTATTCTTGCGAAATCTGCAATAAACGGTTCGCGCATAAGAGCTATTTGAACACACACATATTAAGTCATACTGGAGCGAAGCCTTATTCTTGCGAAATCTGCAAAAAACGGTTCGTGCGAAAGTCCATTCTGATCACACACATACGAAGCCATACTGGATCGAAGCCTTATTCTTGCGAAATCTGCAAAAAACGGTTCGCGCAAAAGGGTAATTTGAACACACACATACGAAGCCATACTGGAGCGAAGCCTTATTCTTGCGAAATCTGCAAAAAACGGTTCACGCGAAAGTTCATTTTGAACACACACGTGCGAAGCCATACTGGAGCGAAGCCTTATTCTTGCGAAATCTGCAAAAAACGGTTCGCGCAAAAGAGCAATTTGAACAGACACATACTAAGCCATACTGGAGCGAAGCCTTATTCTTGCGAAATCTGCAATAAACGGTTCGCGCATAAGGGCAGTTTCAACACACACATACTAAGCCATACTGGAGCGAAGCCTTATTCTTGCGAAATCTGCAAAAAACGGTTCGCGCAAAAGAGCAATTTGAACACACACATACGAAGCCATACTGGAGCGAAGCCTTATTCTTGCCTTGCTTAAGATCAGATATTTTAAGAATTAAAAAAATCATAATATGCGATGTACGTTAAATGAAGTTTTAGCACTCGACACGTTTAGAGTACATTTAAAATAAATAAATAGATAAAATAAATTAAAAAGCCTTTATTAATAAGGAGTATTACACTAGTGACATAAGTATACCATAGAGTAACTTATACATACTGTACCTTAAACTGTTTTTGACAAGTTTTCACAGACAATCATTAATCAAATATGACATTGATACATCAAGGCGGTTTGTTTACAAAGGGCCTACCGGGAAACGCGAAATCGAACTTCAGCTACCTGCCTCTTTATCACTCGAATATGCAAGAGTGGTCTCTATCACTCTTAGAGGTTAGATAACAACATTTCGACTCTTCGTTTGCGGTAGTCCGTTAGATTTTGACTTATTGTGGGAGCGACGCCACCTACGCAGTTTGGCGTAATATTCCCTATTCTCTACGAGATTAAAGTATGTTGTATGGAATATCATTAAGTATGTTTTAAAAAAGTTTGTTCGTAAAGACCCTAGGGGGCAGATTTTTGAATTTCTAGTTTCGTTCGTTTTCGAATTTCGCTCGATTTCGTCACACGGAAATCGGTGGAAAAGGGCGAAATGCAAATTTTTGAAATACGACCGATAGAAATTGGGAGTCAAGTGGTATTGACCACTCGTTTTAAATTATATTAGTAGAATTTAAATGCAATGTACTCGAGATATTATTGAACGAAATACGCGAAATCAAGCGGTCGAACTTCAAAAATTGCCCCCCTGGGCCCTGTTTGGCTGAGCGCCTTCTCCAGTTTTCGCCAAGTTTTTCTATCCTTGGCCTTCTGTGGCCAGTCCTTGCCAGCTGTAGCCACTATTTCATCGGTCCATCTTTCTTTCGGCTTCCCGTGTTTCCTGGTCCCGGTGGGACCACGCCATAGCGTGGTTATTATTGACTTCAACTTTAACCTTTTGGCCGCCGGACCTAGTCCGCAAAGACGCTCACTCACACGCCAGAGCAAATTTTAAGTAAACAACTAATAAAAAGTTTAGGGATTGCAAATAGTGATAATTTATTAATTTCCGCTACCCAAAGGTTGTCTGGAAGAGATCGCTTTTTAGCGATAAGACCGCCTGTTGTTTACCTCTGCCTGTATTTCTGTTTTCTTTTGTATTGTCTTATTTTATTGAGGTGTGCAATAAAGAGTATTTGTATTGTATTTGTATTGTATTGATATCGATATTTACAATATTTAATAAAAATCTTTTTAATTTAGCTTTGTTCTTATCCTGTTTTAATTTCATTCCAAATTGCCAAAATTAAACATATGTTTTACACCCGAAAATGTTTAAAATATAGGGATTTAACATAAAAAACAACCACTAAACAATGTCGATTCAAGACGTGATATCGCCGCACTAGGCTGTACGAGAAGTCTTTTATACAAGACAACGGCGCCCATGGACTGCCCGCAGTGCAGACCGACAAGGACTGTTTCCGCGCGGATCAATTAATAATAGTCTCTAGGTCAACGGCGTAAGCGCTTGTCGGTACGTAAACTTTATTGGCGTAACGTTAAAGCTGCGCATCATGTGTCGATAAAGTCAATATACCGGAACTGTTTTAGTGAAAATTACACGTGGGTTGAATTTTTTATGAGTGAAGATATTATTCCGGAATTAGAATCGATCATTATAATTTCAGTTTGGTTTACATTAATCTATAGGTAAACTCTTATCAAAAAAACGTTCAACGACTTGTTATAAAAAAATTACACATTAACTTCAATGTTATAACAATAAAAGTAAAGTCTGATAAACAGGTATGATCCTGTACCACACTTGTGCGAAGCGGTCGCTGCGGTGTATCCCTTCCCACTAAGCTATAAAATAACATCAATTATTTTTTTTATTTATCTCTTCTGCAATTAAATAGTCCACAATCTACAATGGCAAATTTACTTGTCTGACTCTACTTTATAGAGCTAAAGAAGCTACCTGAACTTTAAATATAGTTATGCCTATCTGACTCTCGTTCTACGTATTCTAGTAAGTAGTTACCTACTATTCGTTGAAAAAAATTGGCGATTAACAAGTGTTCAAATACTTAGATAAAAACATATTTCTGACTTTATATTTACTTTAAAAATTCCCATATCGAGTTAACATTCCCATCCCTAGCTGTCTTTTATACAAGACAACGGCGACGAGGAACATGAAAAATGTTGAAAATTGGAGCAATTTTTTTAAATGCCTTATTATAAAAGAAGGGATTTATATAGCGGCTTAAAAAGCAAATAAATGAAAAAACAAAGACTTTAAATATGAACACGAGTGTAAATGAAATTGCAATTGTTATTATTTTCACATTAACTCAGTGGTTGAATTTGTGTCTTGTATACAAGACGACGGCGCCAGCGTATCGTTCTATCGTTGTCTTCTATACCGGACAACGGCGGTCAAAGGGTTAACTTCAAATATACTGTATTCATGTCGGCCTAGCAAGTAGCAACAAGCAATAATTATATTATCTTAAGAGGGGGTAGAGGAGGGTAAATTTTCAGATTCTGTCAAATTATCCCATTACACACAAACGCAGTTCACGCACACTACCTCAATTCACTGGGACAGGTCAATGACCCCTAATGTTTTTTTAACGGTGCTGTTTCGAGTTTGGTATTAACCACTGGCCTCCTTTGAGGAACTGAAACTGGCAAAGCGTTCCTTGAAATGAAATTAAATATTTATTTGTAAATAAATGGGTATACATAAATGATCTTATTTTATAGACAGTGTCTCCATTTTCAACCTATTACAGATATACAAATTAAATAATTAATTTTATCTATATTTACATTATTGCTTCATTGCGAAATGGCAAAGTGTTCCGAATTGTTATAATACATTTTTTCTAAACACCATCTAAAAATCTACCTCTTGATCAGTTTAAAACGAGTTTGTATGCCTGGATATGTGACTTAGATTGATTGATTTGTATACTATTAATGAGTTTTTTAATGTAAAATGTATATACATAATAATGGTATGTTGTAGGATAAGACTTGTAAATAGACTAAGTCTCTGTATCTTGTTGGATCATTAATTTACTAACAATCCACCAAAATACAGATTATTTTTTACCCGACTACGGCAATGCAAAAGGAGGGTTATGATTTTGACCGGTATGTATGTGGGTATGTATGTATGTATGTATGTATGTATGTATGTTCATCTGTTCCCTCATAACTTCTAAAGTACTTATTATAATTTAACAAACGATGAGTCATTCGAATCGTCTTAATCGTCCGCTGGTTATAGGCTATATGGCGTCACAAAAAAATGAACACTGCGCCCTCTACAGGTCATAAAGTCACGAACCAAAAAAATAAAATAAAGTAATGATGACGTGTTATACATCATTGTAAAGAGCTCAATTAGCACATTTCAAATATATAAATATTGTTAGCTTTTGCACCCGGCTTTGCTTGCATGCGCCAGATAAAACATTAAATTTTTACCCGACTACGGCAACGCAAAAGGAGGGTTATGATTTTGACCGGTATGTATGTGGGTATGTATGTATGTATGTATGTATGTATGTATGTTCATCTGTTCCCTCATAACTTCTAAAGTACTTATTATAATTTAACAAACGATGAGTCATTCGAATCGTCTTAATCGTCCGCTGGTTATAGGCTATATGGCGTCACAAAAAAATGAACACTGCGCCCTCTACAGGTCATAAAGTCACGAACCAAAAAAATAAAATAAAGTAATGATGACGTGTTATACATCATTGTAAAGAGCTCAATTAGCACATTTCAAATATATAAATATTGTTAGCTTTTGCACCCGGCTTTGCTTGCATGCGCCAGATAAAACATTAAATTTTCAGTTAGGTGATTCGAACTATGAATCTACAAGCGCTCTGGATTCTATCCGCGTGTTACGCGACTACGGCGATACAAGAAGGTTTTTGCAAAAGAAATTTGTTTGGCCGCTATACATGGTGTTTTTTTAATGTCCTGCAACATTTTATTATAACGTGAATAGGTATAGAAGTCCTGGCCCCAATTTCACATCGGTGACAGGTGCGACGAATTGTAAAATCACTGTTGCTGACGTCACAGGCATCCATGGGCTACGATTACCACTTACCATCGGGCGGGCCGTATTCCTGTTTGCCACCATCATTGTATTATTAAAAAAAACTTTATTATATCGGAAAAAACAGATATTTCTCTTGCTAAATTTCGCCTTCGGCGCCCTCATACTAAACGTGTCGGGCATAGCCCGACGTACGCGTTGCAGTACTAGAAGAGTCGGGCGCAGCCCGACATACGCGTTCCAAAGCCGGGCGCCTTCGGCGCCCTCATACTAAAAGAGTCGGGCGGAGCCCGACGTACGCGTTCCAAAGCCGGGCACCTGCGGCGCCCCCATACTAAAAGAGTCGGGTGTAGCCCGACATACGCGTTCCAAAGCCGGGCGCCTTCGGCGCCCTCATACTAAAAGAGTCGGGCGGAGCCCGACGTACGCGTTGCAAAGCCAGGCGCCTTCGGCGCCCCCATACTAAAAGTGTCGGGCATAGCCCGACGTACGCGTTCCAAAGCCGGGCGCCTTTAGCGCCCTCATACTAAAAGAGTTGGGCGGAGCCCGACGTACGCGTTGCAAAGCCGCGCTCATACTAAAAGTGTCGGGCGTAGCCCGACGTACGCGTTTCAAAGCCGGGCGCCTTCAGCGCCCTTATACTAAATGAGTCGGGCGGAGCCCGACGTACGCGAAGCAAAGCCGGGCGCCTTCGGCGCCCTCATACTAAAAGAGTCGGGCGTAGCCCGACGTACACGTTCCAAAGCCGGGCGCCTTTGGCGTCCTCATACTAAAAGAGTCGGGCGTAGCCCGACGCACGCGTTTCAAAGCTGGGCGCCTTCGGTGCCCTCATACTAAAAGTGTCGAGCGTAACCCGACGTACGCGTTCCAAAGCCGGGCGCCTTCGGCGCCCTCATACTAAAAGAGTCGGGCGTAGCCCGAAGTACGCGTTCCAAAGCCGGGCGCCTTCGGCGCCCTCATACTAAAAGAGTCGGGCGTAGCCCGACATACGCGTTCCAAAGCCTCACACTAAAAGTGTCGGGCGTAGCCCGACGTACGCGTTCCAAAGCCGGGCGCCTTCGGCGCCCCCATACTAAAAGAGTCGGGCGTAGCCCGACATACGCGTTCCAAAGCCGGGCGCCTTCGGCGCCCTCATACTAAAAGAGTCGGGCGTAGCCCGACATACGCGTTCCAAAGTCGGGCGCCTTCGGCGTCCTCATACTAAAAGTGTCGAGCGTAACCCGACGTACGCGTTCCAAAACCGGGCGCCTTCGGCGCCCTCATACTAAAAGAGTCGGGCGTAGCCCGACGTACGCGTTCCAAAGACGGCCGCTATCGGCGCCCTCATAGGCACTAAAGGAGTCGGGCGTAGCCCGATATAGGCGGCGCTCTGCGTGCATTTCTGTACTGAGGACGCCCTCGCAAAAGACCCCAAAATTAATTAAATAAAAAATAAGTTCAAAAACTAAAACCCGACTACTGCAAATCGCGCTCTAAAAAGTATGAAACAAGATAGAATTCTTATCTAAAATGATCAAGCAGGAATTATTATAAATGTTACCATTTCTTTATATAAAAATACAACGTAATATAATTTACTGAATTTTTTATATATTTACAGAGATTCAGAGGATCGCCGTGGTCGTATGCCACATTACTTTTAAGTTTATAATCGTGGCATACGACCACGGCGATCCTCTGAATCTCTGTAAATATATAAAAAATTCAGTAAATTATATTACGTTGTATTTTTATATAAAGAAATGGTAACATTTATAATAATTCCTGCTTGATCATTTTAGATAAGAATTCTATCTTGTTTCATACTTTTTAGAGCGCGATTTGCAGTAGTCGGGTTTTAGTTTTTGAACTTATCAGTTAGGTGATTCGAACTATGAATCTACAAGCGCTCTGGATTCTATCCGCGTGTTACGCGACTACGGCGATACAAGAAGGTTTTTGCAAAAGAAATTTGTTTGGCCGCTATACATGGTGTTTTTTTAATGTCCTGCAACATTTTATTATAACGTGAATAGGTATAGAAGTCCTGGCCCCAATTTCACATCGGTGACAGGTGCGACGAATTGTAAAATCACTGTTGCTGACGTCACAGGCATCCATGGGCTACGATTACCACTTACCATCGGGCGGGCCGTATTCCTGTTTGCCACCATCATTGTATTATTAAAAAAAACTTTATTATATCGGAAAAAACAGATATTTCTCTTGCTAAATTTCGCCTTCGGCGCCCTCATACTAAACGTGTCGGGCATAGCCCGACGTACGCGTTGCAGTACTAGAAGAGTCGGGCGCAGCCCGACATACGCGTTCCAAAGCCGGGCGCCTTCGGCGCCCTCATACTAAAAGAGTCGGGCGGAGCCCGACGTACGCGTTCCAAAGCCGGGCACCTGCGGCGCCCCCATACTAAAAGAGTCGGGTGTAGCCCGACATACGCGTTCCAAAGCCGGGCGCCTTCGGCGCCCTCATACTAAAAGAGTCGGGCGGAGCCCGACGTACGCGTTGCAAAGCCAGGCGCCTTCGGCGCCCCCATACTAAAAGTGTCGGGCATAGCCCGACGTACGCGTTCCAAAGCCGGGCGCCTTTAGCGCCCTCATACTAAAAGAGTTGGGCGGAGCCCGACGTACGCGTTGCAAAGCCGCGCTCATACTAAAAGTGTCGGGCGTAGCCCGACGTACGCGTTTCAAAGCCGGGCGCCTTCAGCGCCCTTATACTAAATGAGTCGGGCGGAGCCCGACGTACGCGAAGCAAAGCCGGGCGCCTTCGGCGCCCTCATACTAAAAGAGTCGGGCGTAGCCCGACGTACACGTTCCAAAGCCGGGCGCCTTTGGCGTCCTCATACTAAAAGAGTCGGGCGTAGCCCGACGCACGCGTTTCAAAGCTGGGCGCCTTCGGTGCCCTCATACTAAAAGTGTCGAGCGTAACCCGACGTACGCGTTCCAAAGCCGGGCGCCTTCGGCGCCCTCATACTAAAAGAGTCGGGCGTAGCCCGAAGTACGCGTTCCAAAGCCGGGCGCCTTCGGCGCCCTCATACTAAAAGAGTCGGGCGTAGCCCGACATACGCGTTCCAAAGCCTCACACTAAAAGTGTCGGGCGTAGCCCGACGTACGCGTTCCAAAGCCGGGCGCCTTCGGCGCCCCCATACTAAAAGAGTCGGGCGTAGCCCGACATACGCGTTCCAAAGCCGGGCGCCTTCGGCGCCCTCATACTAAAAGAGTCGGGCGTAGCCCGACATACGCGTTCCAAAGTCGGGCGCCTTCGGCGTCCTCATACTAAAAGTGTCGAGCGTAACCCGACGTACGCGTTCCAAAACCGGGCGCCTTCGGCGCCCTCATACTAAAAGAGTCGGGCGTAGCCCGACGTACGCGTTCCAAAGACGGCCGCTATCGGCGCCCTCATAGGCACTAAAGGAGTCGGGCGTAGCCCGATATAGGCGGCGCTCTGCGTGCATTTCTGTACTGAGGACGCCCTCGCAAAAGACCCCAAAATTAATTAAATAAAAAATAAGTTCAAAAACTAAAACCCGACTACTGCAAATCGCGCTCTAAAAAGTATGAAACAAGATAGAATTCTTATCTAAAATGATCAAGCAGGAATTATTATAAATGTTACCATTTCTTTATATAAAAATACAACGTAATATAATTTACTGAATTTTTTATATATTTACAGAGATTCAGAGGATCGCCGTGGTCGTATGCCACATTACTTTTAAGTTTATAATCGTGGCATACGACCACGGCGATCCTCTGAATCTCTGTAAATATATAAAAAATTCAGTAAATTATATTACGTTGTATTTTTATATAAAGAAATGGTAACATTTATAATAATTCCTGCTTGATCATTTTAGATAAGAATTCTATCTTGTTTCATACTTTTTAGAGCGCGATTTGCAGTAGTCGGGTTTTAGTTTTTGAACTTATTTTTTTTGCATGCTTGTCTAAGTAGAATATGGAGAACTTGTAAATAGAATGTTTATACCAACCCAATGTAACCTGTATTCCGCAAATAAAATTAATTAATTCATTATAACTTAATTTTTAGAACTTTATTGAAAATAAGGTTTTAAAAAACATCTAATGAAATTATACTTTAGTAAGTCAGTAAGTGATGGTTACCTACTTATAACTTATCGGCCTTGTTAAGAAATAAAAAAACTCATAATTATATTACAATATTTAAGTTTACTATTTCATTTCATCAAAGCCACTGACAAGACTTATAACACCTCATAATTATAAACGTTCACTGAAAAAAACCAAAGGCATTTCTGGTAATTCTATTTCGTTTCCGAGTTATAGTTTTGCACAGAATATCAATGAAATAAAAGCACATTGTTATACTTGTTATTAGATAGATACATTTCTATAAGAATCGTCATATGAAACCAACATACTCGTAAACCAGACCACTGCGATGGTATTGGCTGGCTATTTCAATTTCTTGATGATAATGATGATATATCATTGAATTAACTTTTAAAGCACGTGATATTCTCAAAAACAACCTTAGGAACAAATAAAATTATTTTATTAAATGTTCACAATTAAATAGAACTAGAAGTGCCCGCGGCTCCGCTCGCGTAAGTTTGTATTATGCTTAGGTACTTAAATACCGACATTATTATGTAATCAAAAATGAACCTCCAGATGATGATGATTCAAGACTGCCAGAGTTCATAACTGTGATGGACTTCCTAATTAATTGTAACCGTAATTTAGATAACATAGTTCATAAATTCACGTATTTATTTACTTTTCAACATAAAATTAATATTTATTTTTATAAGCCCAGTTTCAAACACGTTCATTAGATTAATCGCCGCCTTAAGGCCAGCGCAAACCGGCGGAGCGCAGCGCAGATCACCGAGGAGGATTTACGCCGCGAAGCGCACACCCGAGGTAAAATCCCCCGCGATACCGCGAGCGCCCGCCAGCCCGAGCGCTGGCGGCCGGCGCAGCAGGCAGCACTTCGGCGGTGGGAGCAATTTGGCACCTGAGCGCGGGCTAGTCCAACGCTCAAAAAACCACGTGCGTTTTCCGATAACGTGCCCTTGTTACGCATCTCGATGACACATTTTAGACTGGTTCTGTAGCGTTCGACTCGCCGGCACTTAGTAACCGAAGTACTAAGTGCCGGCGAGTGGAACGGACCACACACATCGTAACAAAATATTTATCCATTTAGTTCATTTTGAATCTTATTGCAACTTCTATAGGCTGTAATTCAATTACCTGGGTAAAGGACTAGAAAAATGGGTATAGTCGCGGACGGTCTAGAACGCAAAATGACCATTTTTTTATATCACTAGCGTAGGTTAGGTTCGTTAGTTATCTTCAAATGGCCGAAGGCCAAACAGCACAGAATAGAACATATTATTAGCAAAATATTACACTAGTCATTTTGCGTTCTAGACCGTCTGTGAATAACCTGGAAAATAAAGTCCACCACAGCGCATGGAATAGAAAAATGAAGGTAAAAGTCAGGGCAAGAAGATCACCCTAACGATGATTTAAGTTGAAGAACCTACTCTCAAGAATCATGAGATTAAATTGAACACAGCTTTTCTTGTATAGACACAGAATAAATAATAGTACTAGGTACAGAAGACTCACTACCTAACGAAACGTCTGTTACGATCAGGACAGACATGGCCGCTAGGTTTTGGGAAGGTCGGGCTATGCCCGACGTACGAGGCGCGCAGTATGTTCCAAAACCGGCGCCCTCATACTCGCCCGACACTCTTAGGAGTGTCGGGCCCGACGGACGTGGCTCGCTGTATGCGTTTCGCGCGGCTTATGGCTAGCCACAAGGATTAAAAAATAAAGTACACACGGAAAAAATCAAGAATTTCTTTATTAGTTTTATTACTTACACATTTTTATATAGTGACTACTTAGTGCAAGTTGCACCAACAACATTTGACAGACTGATCAACGTCAGCCGGCGCGCCCCGGCGCTTTACTATGAAAGTTTTCATACATATATATTTAGCGAACTCTTTAACGATACAAACAGTTTGGTGCAACCGACCCTTAAAAAAAAAACAAAAGCACATCGACGTTTCGAGGATGGCGTTGTCCCCGCGGTCTCGGAGAAGACTGAACATCGGAAGTAAATTTAAAACTTAATTTTACGCGATTAAGTCCCGTCGTTGTGAATAATAATGAGTGAAAATCGTAAAAGTTTAAATCTGTGTTTTATCTTTATATGTCATGAGTCCTTACATGTGCGGTTAAGTGATATTTCCGACTAAATCCCATCTTACACGTATCGCACGAAAACGGCTTCTGTTTAGTGTGTACAAATATATGATTATTTAAAGTACTCCGCTGTGTAAAACATTTTTGACATATTTCACAACAGTAAGGCTTTTCAATGTGGATCCGTTTGTGTATTTTTAAATAATTAGAAGTCGCAAATACCCCGTTACATATTTCGCACGAGTAAGGTTTTATCCCAAGATGTGTTTTTATATGTTGCTTTAAAGTATCCAATAGCAAAAAGCGTCTGTCACATATTCCACAGAGATGTCTTTTCACACCTGTGTGAATAAGTTTATGTTTATTAAAAGTACTCAAGTGCATGAACGGTTTTGAACAGGTTTCACAAATGTAACGTTTGACACCCTCGTGAAGACGTCTATGTGAGCGTAAACCAGTCAATTGTGAAAACTGCTTATTACATATTTGACACGAATATGGTTTTTCTCCCGTGTGAGTTACTTTATGAACTTTTAAAGTATGTGGCAGTGAAAACTGCTTTTTACAGATTTCACAAGCGTAAGGCTTCTCACCAGTGTGAACTCGTTGATGTCTATCTAATGTGGACTTTAGAGTAAACTTCTTATCGCATAATTCACACTGGTATTTACGTTCTGCTATATGAATATTTATATGTCTCTTAAAATTGCTCAATCCTGTATATTGCTTTCCACAATTTTCGCAAGAGTATGATTTTCTCTCAGTGTGAATTAATAGTTTGTGGGTCTTTAAAGCATTTGAATGCTTGTACTTCTTTTGACATATATCACACGTTTTTTCGTCAATACGGTGTGCCGTCCGTATATGCTGCCTTATGTAGTCTGGTCTCGCGAACGATTTTTTACATATTTTACAAGGGTATAATTTCAGTCCTTTGTGTGCTAATTCATGTCTGTATGCGGAACGTTTAGATTTTAAAACTTTGTTACAATATTCGCAGACATAGGCCTTCTTTCTTGGACTGCGTTTGTGGTTTAATTCTGATTTGGTATTTGGTAATATCGGAACCTTTTGTAGATGTACCCTACTATGACTATTGAGGCCAATTTCAGTTTGAAATGTTTCACCGCATGTGTCGCATGCGTATGTGTTTGTATTAGTAAGCTGGATAGCGTCAGAGTGCATTTCCTGTCGTGGTACACTATCCTGCCGTGATACAGTTTCCTGTTGGGGTACAGTTTCCTGCCGCGGTACACTATCCTGTCGTGATACAGTTTCCTGTATGCTCGATTCTACGTTCTTAGTTACGTGCTCGCGATGAATCGTGTCACAGCCCTCGAGTCTCACCCAGCAGTCACGCATCGAAGACTTCAATTTCTCTGGAAAGACGAAAGGAGCATGAATATTTCCCACGGGCAGTAAATACTAGAGATGCAACGGATAGTTGTTTGGCCGGATACCGGATACCGGATATCCGGCGTGGATACTGGCCGAATATCCGGTATCCGGCCGAATATCCGGATATTCGGCCGGCGGAACTATACCTACATTTCGGTTTTTCAGGTGCGCATTCTGCAGGTTTGACCTGTTTCCTAGTAAACGTTCGCGCGGACTCATTTCTAGGTTCGAAATGAGTGGGCGTGCAAGTCAATGGAATTATTAAATTGTTTTAAAATAATAAACAAGTACGATTATGACCGTGTCTGTTTCTTAAATCCTATTTGTTTACTCCGAAATCAATCAATGTTACTATCTGGTATCCGGTCGGATAGTAGGTCACTATCCGGTATCCGGCCGGATAGTAAAATAGTGGCCGGATAGGCCGGATACCGGATAGTAACCGGATATCCGGTGCATCTCTAGTAAATACTTTACCTATCTGAGCCTTATCTTATTGTTTTCGGGGGCCCTTGCGGATACACTTCGACCCATAGGGATATTTTGTGCAATTACCCCCTAGAAAAGATCCGTTACTCAATAGCTTTTTCCACCATATCCATGTGTCGGATGATGGAGCTCATGGGTAGCGTTTTAAAGTCCTTTGGTTCCAGGTATCCTGCTCCAAAGTCCTTCATTCTTTGTCTGTCTACATACATATGTAAAAACAAACTATAAACTTATTTTTAACGCTTACGATGGTAAAATAAGGCTTTGATCTAGTATAGGAACCGTCAGAATTTTTATATATAAACATCTAATCTGAATAACGGCTTATGCAATATTAAAATACCAATATTAAAAAAGCCAGGAAACTAAAATTCATCTTTTTCAAGAAAAATAGATCTGACTTAAGACAGACGGACGGACCGACTAACTATAAGGCCTTTTTAAACTTTATTGCACAGTAAAAATTGTACAAAAGGCGAACTTAATGCCAGAAGGCATTCTCTACCAATTAACCCTCGGGCCAAACAGGGAACAAGTAGTTATAGGTGCAAGAAAAATTAAAAGTACTATTTTTTTACTTTTTTGGTTTTTTTCTTGACTTGACGGAACCTTAAAAAAACCAGACTCACCACAGTTCGAGACGCTGTGTCTCTCTTCCTCCTTCCCTGTAGGCATATATATGTGTCTCGTCATGGCATGTTTCATCAAATCTGATTTCAGACCAAACGCAGCACCACAAATACTACATACAGATTCTCTTTTGCCACTCTCTTTTCTCTGATAAGTAAGGTCTTTGACCTCTTCAGTCTTGACAGTATAAGAGCCCTTGGTTCCTTGGTTGTTGGTGAACGCTTGGTATTGGAGGCGTTCGAGCTTGACGGAGCACTTTTTCAGCTGTTTTAAGCCGCGAGTACGCGGGGTTGATGCAGGCCAGTCCGTTAACACCCAGCCTAAACACAATAACACATTATTAGTTACTTTTTGACGTCCTTCTTCTAGGGCCTTATAATGGCGTCCTAGCCTATTTATTTTATTATTCAAATTAGTTACACAGTTAAGAATATGAAACAGGGTTCAAACCTGGTAAGGGCATTTATTTGTGTGTGCAAGATATTTGTTCCTGAGTTTTAAATATTTGAGGTAAATATACCCGTCTCGCTAACGGAAGCGGCTCCTAAAACTAGTGCGATAAGGACAAGGCGAAAAATCCTGCGTAAAATCTCAAAAATCGAGGTGTCGTACTCGACTGTCTCCTCCTCCAAAACTTAACCAATCGTAACCAAATTAGGAAATCTAAATGATTATGAAATTATGTGTCGGACCGTTTTGCTTTTTTGGCTAATTGATATCAGTTTTGAATACTACGCTTCTCATTGCGGATATAGTCAATGAGGCCATTTTGGCCATTTTTGAAGGGCTCTAGCGCCTTAAAAAACAAAAATATCAAAAAAAGCAAAATGGTCCGACACAGGTATTGACAATATTAATCTGTGTTGAAAAAATCATTGCTCTAGCATTAAAACCCACAGAGGAAACAGTCGAGTACGTTTGTATGGAGAAATGACCACTCCTGTTGGCTCTTAAGCAACGCAACTCATGCTAGCAGCACAGTTGTAAGAATAATATAGTAAGTGATAAAAGCTCGAATAAAACCTAAAATTTTTGACAGTAAACTTATTTTTAAAACTAATAAATGAGAAGGTAAAGTACTTACTGGGAACCGTCAGTATTACATCAGGCCTATGTGGGTGCTCCGGTCCTAACACAAGCTCGTCCTTGACAGTATGGTCGTTGTACAGGCCGGCCAGCATGGCTGCCTCACTCACTCCATCTGTGATATTTTGTGAAGGGATGGACTCTGACATAACCTCATTCTTAACTTCATAGTTGCACAGGCCAGCCAGCATGGCTGCCTCACTCACTCCATCTGGGATATTTTGTGAAGACATAGACTCTGACATAACCTCATTCTTAACTTCATGGTTGAATAGGCCAGCCAGCATCGCTGCCTCACTCACTCCATCTGGGATATTTTGTGAAGGGATGGACTCTGGCATAACCTCAATCTTAACTTCATGGTTGTACAGGCCAGCCAGCATGGCTGCCTCACTCACTCCATCTGGGATATCTTGTAAAGGTAGAGACTCTGACATAACCTCTTTCTTAACTTCATGGTTGTACAGGCCAGCCAGCATAGCTGCCTCACTCACTCCATCTGTGATATTTGGTGAAGGCATAGACTCTGACATGACCTCATCCTTAACTTCATGATTGCACAGGTCGATAGACATAGCTGCCTCACTCACTCCATCTGTGATATCTTGTGAAGGTAGAGACTCTGACATAACCTCATCCTTAACTTCATGGTTGCACAGGACAGCCAGCATCGCTGCCTCACTAACTCCATCTGGGATATTTTGTGAAGGGATGGACTCTGTCATAACCTCATCCTTATCTTCATGGTTGCACAGGCCAGCCAGCATGGCTGCCTCACTCACTCCATCTGGGATATTTTGTGAAGGGATGGACTCTGGCATAACCTCATTCTTTAATTCATTGTCACACAGGCCAGTCTGTATAGCTGCTCCACTTACTCCACGCTTAGCACTGTCTGAACTTAAGGTCTGTATAGACGTAGACTCTGGCAGCACAACCTCATCCTTGACTATGTCTGATCTGTCTGAACACAAAGGAGTTTGTGAACGCAGAAGCACTGGCACAACCTCATTCTTAACTTCATGGTTGCACAGGTCAGTACACATGGCTGCCTCTCTCACTTCACTGTCTGTCTGTGAAGGCGTAGACTCTGGCACAACCTCATCTTTCACTTCATTATTGCACAGGCCGGTCAGCATTGCCTCCACAAGTGCCTGCAGAGTGGGGTCTGCACTGTTTAAACATGCTGTCTGTGAAGGAACTGTCTCTAACTCGTTCTCATATTTCACTTCATGGTTGTATAACCCGTTTGGCACTCCCTCGCTTACAATACATACATCACTGTCCAAACATGGAGTTATCCGAGCCAGCACAACCTCCTCATTAACTTCATTTACGTTAGTATCCATGGTCTCACTTAGGCCACACTCTTCACTGTCTGAAGGCTTCAATTCATTTGCAAAGTCTTCCTCCTTGACATGCACATCTGTCAAACAGCCTGATTACTGTAGCTCTGCATTGTCGTTGAAGTTCACTGTCAAATAACAGATTGAATATTATTTTGAGTAAGTAAAAATGCTTATTAATAAATCTATCACAACAGTTTAGTCAAACTCCCAACTAAGGTTAATAGGTACCATCACACTCTGCGATTGTTGCGCCATTTAAGGCCCTAGCTAAATTGATTGTTCAATACTTTTTTTTTATCAGCCTGTTTAAGTGTCCCACTGCTGGCCAAAGGCCTCCCCTCGACCCTGTCTTTTGTAGTTTCTCGCCAATCCGGATAAAATGCATCCAAGTCGTCCCGCCATCTCCTTTTCGGTCTGCCTGCACTCCGGCCAGCACCATCTATGCTTATGCTATACTTATGCTATAGAATTTCCAATTTAGCAAGAACCCTAAATGGCATGGCACAATCCCGTGTGGTGACTGTACAAAAACCCTAAGAAGAATACAAATAAACTTTATCATTTTATTCACATTTTATCTACCCATAACCTTTTTGTTAACATTCATAATATCAACGGATAAGTATACAAATATCTATAAAATTCCAATTTTTGGAAAACACACTTTGAAGAATTCAAGTAGGTAACCTTCTGGTGTTGTCAATTCTGATGCTGCATATGTGTGGTCTCCGAGGTAAGGCAAGTCATAGAGCCCACATGTTGAATCTGTAAAAAATGATACAGGGTAGTAGTACTAGCAGTAGTATCAGTATCAGGTGGTGAAAAAAAAAGTTGATTTTGCTTTCCTTTTGTATCCTTTCTTTAAAACGAAAGAAACTCAATTCTATTTTCTAATACCATTGATTCAAATTTGACAGCCAATTTTTTTTGCATGGGAGGCCGCTAAAAGTTAACATATAATAAAGGTAGATGTCTACAAGGCCGTACGCTGCATCGCATGCATCGGATTTTAGAATTATTTGTATATGTCAGCGGTCGATCGTAAGATCAGGCAGTTCGTAATGTTCCTGTGTAATGTTTTGACGATATAGTCACATTAAACCAATATATAGATAGGATAGGTTCGTTAGGTTGCTTCAGATGCCCGAAGGGCAAATTGTCCAGGAATAGGAGCCCCGCGTAGCAGGGCTCCGTTAACTCAGGGAATGAGTCAAAGATTTTCACGTTTCACGATATGCCTAGGAATTTCACGATCTTACGATCGGCCGCCGACATATAGAAAGTCACACAAGTGTGTCCACTGATCAGCAGTGGTATGCGGCTCTGTGGACGTGTACCTACTCACCTAGAAGTGCGATCACTGTGCCAGACGAGGGCAGGTTATCTGAAGCTGTCTCAGTCTCTTCTACACCGTGCACTAAGTTTTGTGACTGTCCATATCGACTCTCCATTTCGCACTGATTCGGTATCGAGTCGCAACTCGCTAAAATTGGACCAGTATTAACAATTGTATGGTACTTTAATAATATCACATGGCAGAATAAATATGTCACATTATAGTGTTTTAATATTAAATTGTTAGATTGTTACTTGTACTCGGTCGATTTTGCTGAATGAAGGAATTAAAAATGAAGTTAACATAACCTCAGCTCGAAAACCAAGGCCCCTACCTTTATTGTTCTATTTGACGGCGCAGCAACTAGTATCATTTCTCTCTCCTCGCTCTTTTAAAATGCCATTTGTCAAAAAAGGACAACTATACTGTTGACAAGATGGACTTCAAATCCAAGTGGCCCCTTTTTAGGCGACCCGGGTTGTGCATGTGTGCGTAAAAACGTATATGTGTGCTCTTTTAGGCATGTGAAAAGTCGATTTTAATCATGTTATATATCGATAAACGCTACACAGCGGAACCAAATAGCGATTAATTGAAGCTTCAATAAACATAAGCTTCGTTAAACATAAACATAATTGAAATGCTAATGGATAATGAATATATTATAATGTAATAAAATAATTCAATTATTGCGGACCACCTATTTTAATAGGTATTTATGTATTTTAATTAAATATCTGAACTTTCCCTTGGTTCTCTCCTGGGGCGTGACTACAAAATTGTGATCTGATAACCACAATAAAGAAAAAAAGCGTTTTTGTTCATTTTAGGTATAGTTAAACCTTTGAAGTAAAATTAAAATTGCAAGAAATGTCGGTAGTTTATCGATATGACTTTATCGACATGGCTACAGCAAAGTGGGTCGTTTTGTTAATCGTACACTAAATAAAAAGTGGTCCCACTGACAGCTCGCTTGGAAGGCATCTGTATATATTCTTATATCTATGTCGAAAACAAATACGCTGCATGACAGAAGTCACGTTGACAGTCACGTCAGTCGCTTTTTTTTACAAATGAACCATAGACTAAGAATAAAGATTTAACAGCCGATCGAACAGGTCCAAGGTTGCTCTCCGGTACGCCCGTCTGTTATAGTTAGACCAAGAAAAGTTTGCAGCGAATTTCATAGCCCACACAGTGCTAGTGTTATTTTAAACGTCAAACGTCTATGAAATTATGACGTATAAATAACAGTTGCACTGCGTGGGCTATCAAAATCGCTGCAGGCTTTTCTTGGTCCAACTCTAGAGTCTGTGCGGAAAGAGGAGAGTCGTAGAATGTATGGGCCCCATAAAGTGTCATTCTATGGAACTTGCTAACTATAATATGTAAACAAACCGCCATATTGAAATTGTCACTGAATGATGATTTCAATATGGCGGTTTGTTTACATATTTAGCAAGTTCCATAGAATGACACTTTACATTCCACGATTCTTCTCTTTCTGCACTAACTATAAATTGTATAATTGCAGAGTATCTGTGTAATAATGTTTTGAAAAGATGTCGCCGAGTTTGTTGCCGGTCCCATATTGGGATACCCTCCTCCAATTGAGGGGGGATTTAAATCTTCTCGGGGCAGGGGTGTACGGTTGGAGCCGTTTTAGGTTTATTTGGCGTTCATAAGCGCATTGTAATATGCCTACTTACACATCTTTTCAAAACATTATTACATCTTATAATTAACATGCATTACGAGTAATTAAGAAAAATACAATTTAAATTATACTCAGTGAGTACATAATTTTATAGAATTTGATATAAAAAATAAACATATGTACATGAAATCATACAAATACAGAGCTCTTTCAGAAAACATCAAATTCTTACAAAAGGAAAAGAAAATAAAATCAATAAAAGGAATGAGAATACGCAGTCTTAAGAGGCTCTGTCAATACCTATAATGGCTCCTCTACACGATGGGCCAGCGCCGGCCACTCCAAGGGACGCAGCCATGCGGTAGAATGAGATAGCAATATCACTTGCTCCCTCTAACGCATAAATGCGTCCCTTGGAGTGGCCGGCGCTGGCCCATCGTGTAGAGGAGCCATTATAGGTATTGACAGCCTCTTAAGACTGCGTCGAGCGTCCAGTGGCGCCCTCATTAGTGGAATTGTGTTTTATAATAAACCAATTAATTTCTGTATACATAAATCAGTATATGTTTGTTGTCCTACTTGTTCCCCAAGTTTTGGTCTTTGTCACATAAGTAGAGTCAGACCAAGAAAAGTCTGCAGCGGATTTGATAGCCCACGCAGTGTAAGTGTTATTTATACGTCATAATTTCATAGAAGTTCATAAGATTCGGCCGGGACGATAAATTTGTCGTACATTGTAACTATTTCCCGCGCCTATAACTGCTTGTATCCTGTGTTAACTGGTGTTGGAGAATGCATTCTGACATTAAGTTTGCCTTTAGTTCATTTTTAGGGTTCCGTACCCAAAGGGTCCGTCATCCAAACAGCCACGACCACTCTTGACATGCATGACTGAGAAGAACCCAAAGGGTAAAACGTTACGGGACCCTATTATTAAGACTCCGCTGTCCGTCCGTCCGTCCGTCTGTCACCAGGCGAATTTGTGAAATTTTCACAGATGATGTATTTCTGTTGCCGCTATAACAACAAATACCAAAAACAGAATAAAATAAAGATTTAAATGGGATTCCCATACAACAAACGTGATTTATGACCGAAGTTAAGCAACGTCGGGCGGGGTCAGTACTTGGATGGGTGACCATTTTTATAAATAATGGTACGGAACCCTTCGTGTGCGAGCCCGACTCGCACTTGGCCGGTTTTTTAATGAGCACCCACAGTAAAGTGTAGATAAATATTTTTTTAGTAAGTTTTAGTTGTTTTATTTTTAAGGTTCCGTACCTCAAAAGGAAAAACGAAATCCTTATAGGATCACTCGTGCGTCTGTCTGTGTGTCCGACCATTCACCTGTAAACGGGTTCCAGCAAGCGTTCTACATCACATAAAGGTCTCTAAGGGGCCTCTACGTGTTGGATCTATCCCTACGCGAGCCTATCAAAAGATCGTGATTTATATGCCCGTGAAATACAATAATCAATGTGATACAATCTACATTTGATCTACATCAAATCCCGCATCTTGATTATTGACCTGACCATAAAAACTGGTCTGAAGTGAAATGGTATTTGACGCATCTTATAAAAAAATGAACTTTCGAAAAAGGAATCCGTTTAAGTCTCCACTACAAGTTGACCCGTACCTTAAACTATTTGTGTAGAAAACGGAGATCTACAAGACTGGCCGAGTAAACAAGCGTTATGCGATCCATGAAATAACTCTTAGCTCTTAATTTCTTTAAGTTAGAGTTGGGTTTTGAGTGTTTTTATGAGTGGTAGGTGTATGTGTAAAGTTGTTTTTCTCTACGGTGTATCGGTCGGTCCACTAGCGGCCTACTTTACACGGTCAAGCGCAGCTGTGTTGCCATCATAGTGTTTAACCGGAATTATGGATTTTTTCAATGTATTATGGTTCATAATTAATTTCTTTTGATTTAGGTACAATGCGAGTACAATAAAAAACTGTTATTGTTATGGCTATGGCACTCCATAAATATTATTACAACAAACTGGTACAAAAAAATTAACAATGACACCTAAATATTTGAATCGAAATTTTCTTAAGTAGGTATTTCCAAAATGAAGGGTTTCTTTGCTACCTCAGTTAAATGTTGTTGAAATTTCCGAGAACCGATCCAACTGTTTGGAAAGTTTCCTTATAGCTATGTAGATATTCTTATTCCTATAGGTATGTAGATATAGTTGTCATTTTAATATTTATTACTTAAGGCACGGTATAATAATATACTCCGCCTGGTACTCTCTTCCCGTCTTTTCATGGTCACGTGACTGACACAAGTCTACGTCATCGTGCGACAGCGCTATGTGATAATATGCGATAGCGCTATATATAGCGGCCATGTTATTGTGACGTAGGCTTGTGTCACTCTGGGAAGAGAAGACAATGTTTTATTAGACTATGTACTTAATTTAATGTATTTTGTTAGGGAAATTTTTAAACTAATACACTAAAAAGTTACGGTCTTCAAAAATAAGAAGACCTACCTATGTATATATCTAATAATCTTACCGAGTGCTCTATTTACCGATGGTCTTCGCGGCTATGTATAATATACTTTGCAAATACATTTGGTAAATAGACCAAACTAAATATTAGGTACCAATGCAATTGCTACTACATAAAAATATACGTTTGCACAAATTACAAGGACACAGTTGACAAACCCCAAATTACTAAAACAATATAAACACCTATTGTTTATATAACCAACCTTGTCACATATTATAATGTTAAGCCACACTTCAGTAACTTTTGGGGTCGGTCATTGATTCGAGAAAACTGGCAACACAGCAGTGTTGCCAACTTGGCATAAATGATGCCAGATCTGGTATATTTTCACTAGCTTTGGCACCAAAATTTTCCATTTAGCATCTGGCATATTTTTTAGCATAATTTAGTCTAAGCCAAGTTTGCACCAACTTGGCAGCAACAATATGCGCCATCGCCTTATGTGGTTCATATTTTCATATGCATTTTGACTTTTGTGGACGGATGGACGTCAACGGACTATATCAAGTTGGTCAAGCAGATCTTGTCAGTAGAAAAAGGCGGTAAATTTGAAAAAAAGTATGTGTTTTAAGTGTCTAATTTCAAGTGATATTTTAGCATTTTTTTAGCATAGGTGTTTCAAAAATCTTTGGCATAATCTAGACATTAGTCTAGCATTTTTTCAAAATCCGAGTTAGCAACATTGCAACACAGTCTCACGCACATCACTTGCCCGTCCGCCGCGATACGCGATCGTCGTCTCAAATTAAAAAGTAAAAATTCAAAATGGCGCGCGTTTTCCGCGCTTTCCGCCGGCCGTTCTTTTTTCAAACTCGTCACGAGTCTACAATGGCTTCGTTGACGAAAGACGAGATTTTAATACTTTTGCGACCGCCTTTTACGAATTGGAGCAATATTATAAGGGATGCGGAGAAAGTTGTGGGATATCCTACTTCGTTTATGAATCTGAGGTGTCTGTTGAGTGACGAGTTTGCTAATATGGCGCTGTATCTAAGGAAATTGGTGAGATTTCATGTTTTTTTTTTCTTGTGTTCGTATAGGGTAATTGCGTCCAGTGCCAGTTTCCGCCCACCTGACGGATTAGCAAATAATACATTTCTTTTTTTTTGTTGATAGTCCAAATACTCCAAATTTGTGCAGCAATGAAGGTTTATATTCAAATTTCGTCAAGTGGACGAAAACTAGAGCCGGACGAAAACTAGCGCGGGTCATTGCGCTAGTTTTCGTCCGGCTCTACGACCTATTGACCACTAGTTTCTGTCAGTATTTTCCATCGTATTTTCACGGAAATGTACGATCGTGTCTTTCTATTTCAGTCAGTCTCGGTACAAAAAGTACTGACTTGAGGTTGACTGAAGTAGCATGACAAATACGAATGTTTCCGAGAAAATACGATGGAAAACAATTATGCGCTACATCTGTACGTCAGTATTCAGTATCTATAGCTGGTAAATTCAACCTTTTGATTCCTTTAAGTAAAGGGATAATTTTATTTTCACCACACCAGCTCGGAAAGGCTGACTTTGCGCTTCAAAAACTGATAGCAAAGTTGCATTTTATTCACATGTGAGGCAAAGTAATCAAATGCAAATTTTGAGTTGTTATCTTATGTTTCCTGGTTGAATTGACTTTTAAATGATGATTTGGGATGATAAATATTTAATAAAATTCATTTGGATTTGATTTGGTTTGATTGTGTTTGATATTTTACATTTAATATTTGCTTCCGGTTGGTGTGGTGAGAAATTTTGTGTTTCACTCGGGGGCAAATTTTGTTTAACCCTCGTGCCTTGAAACCCTCGCGACGCTCAAGATTCCATTTCTCGAACCACTCGCTACGCTCGTGGTTCAATTATGGAATCTTTCGCATGCTCGGGTATCAATATTAGCACGAGCGGTTAAACAACAACTTTGCCCCCTTGTAAAACAAATAACTATAAACTAATAATAATCTCGTACGTATTAGAAACTATCCTATTAATTTATGTTCATTATATATTTCTAATGTTTTACAAATTAGCCTAGTATTTTCCTCGCGTCGGTGTGGTGAAAAATTTTGTATTACACACGGTGATGACAAAGTTTGTTTAACCCGCCTGCCTGGAAGTCCTCGCAACGCTCAAGATGCTATATTTGAATCGAATCAAATTTGTATCTTTCACTTGCCCGGGTATCAATAGTAGCACGAGGGGTTTAAAAATATCTTTGTCCCCTTGTAAAACCTTTGCCCCCTTGTAAAACAAATAGGGTCATTGCGCTAGTTTACGTCCCTCTAGTTTTTGTCCAGCTCTGGTTTTAGTTCACTTGACGACATTTGAATATAAACCTACTGCACAAATATGGACTTATTGCAATTCTTAATGTATACAATATACATAATATAATCACAATACACAATATATTCTTAATGTACACAATATATTTATCTACATAAAAATCATATTTATCAAGTAGCAAAATAAAAATGAAATATATTATTTGCTAATCCGTCAAGTGGACGAAAACTAGAGCAATGACCTAACTACCTATTGATTTGTTCCTAAAGTTGCAAGTGCAGTTTTCCTCTTTGTATGTTAATTCTTAATTTACTCATAATTGCTGAGTAATTGCTTAACAATAGTTGACAATAGCCTAAGTTAGATAACTAAAAGTTAACATGATGTAGGTAATGTCATAATTACGTAAGAGAACTGAAAACTTTTTAAGAAGTTAGTGCAAAAAGTCAGACAGAAAAATGTGCAGTGATTTTGATAGCCCACGCAGTTTCGCAGTGCACTTTTCTTGGACTAACTTTAACTAATGCGAGTTCGCGCGCCGTCTACAGGCCGAGCCACACCGACTTGCGTGTGCATGAAGTGCGCGTGTGCGTGCGCTAAAATGTTGGAGCCGCACACGCACACGTCACGCAAGCGGTGTGCCGTTCTCATAAGGATCTGTATACTACAACGCCGCACGCGCACGTGCATGTCACGCACACGCAGCCGGTGTGCACAGGCCTTAAATCAGCCCTAAAGCCTCCTCCACACTCGTGGAGTGGAGTGGCTTCGCCCGCGATTCACGCGCATAGTCTGGAGGGGGCTTTATAGTAGTTTGTGTTACAAGGGATCAAAATGACAATATTTCCGTCAAGGGCGTAGGTACATTGAATCCTGAATGAAGTGATGTATTCTACAATATAAAATATACAATAGTGTACAGAAAAGTGTTATTTTGATCCCCCCTAGCAGGGAAGAAAAGTGCCACTTTGATCCCTCCTAGCACGGAAGAAAAAGCCCTTTTTTCGAGTTGGTGATGGGAAAAAGCTGTTTTCACTAGAGGTTAATTGGACTGCGGACGATTATAAACAGACTACTTTCACGACGATATGACGGCGGTAAGTGGGTGGGCGTGAAAGTGGTTTCATCGAAATAGGAACTAAACTTGTTATTGTTTACGTGCTTATAAACAGTTCCGTTTTTAGGGTTCCGTACCCAAAGGGTAAAACGGGACCCTATTACTAAGACTTCGCTGTCAGTCCGTCCGTCCGTCCGTCCGTCTGTCACCAGGCTATATCTCACGAACCGTGATAGCTAGACAGTTGAAATTTTCAAAGATGATGTATTTCTGTTGCCGCTATAACAACAAATACTAAAAACAGAATAAAATAATGATTTAAATAGGGCTCCCATACAACAAACGTGATTTTTGACCAAAGTTAAGCAACGTCGGGAGGGGTCAGTACTTGGATGGGTGACCGTTTTTTATTTGCTTTTTTTTGTTTTTTTTTTTTGCATTATGGTACGGAACCCTTCGTGCGCGAGTCCAACTCGTACTTGCCCGGTTTTTTAGACAGTTTATAAATAGAGATAAGTAGCATTTCTCAGTGATATCTAATGTGATTTCATTAAATATTAGGTATTTATGTAGTATCAAGTATCACTCGGTAAAAAAAGTCACAAAAAATCCACCATTTTCTGTTGTTTATATTCTTTAGCGCAACAATTTGTTGGCACAATTGGCACGTAAATTATTAAATTTTCACCTTAAGAGCATTTCACCTAATTAATTCAAATTAATTAAACCATTTGATTATTATAACATGTTATAACGGAATTCATTCCTCGCACAACGTATTCAGCATTGCGATAGGTACAGTCGACGTCAAAGATATGTTTACACTTTTGTACCTTACTCCCTTGTAATAAAGCAAAAAATGTAAACATAATTATCTTTGACGTCGACGTACAACATAGAGTTATATACCTATACAGTAAATAAAGAGTGGTAACTCCATACATCAGTTTTTTTACCAAAACGCGAGTTATTTCGGATTATTATCTACTCGTAAAGCCGTATCATCTAATTTTAATTTTTACCATTCTAGCTGGGCAGCAACCACCTCGTGATGCAGACAGCCAAGAACGTCCTCTACGGAGACTCCAAGAACCTCCAACCTTGGGGGCTGATCATCCTCCTCCTCTCCAAGTCTGTGAAGACCTCATCAACTCCCCTACAAGCCAAACAGATAGAGGAAAAGCAGAGACTCCTCGCCGAACTAACCGAAATGATGAGAACAGGTCATCTGATTCACAAAGGAATAGTTAATGTTCCATTCGCTAAAAGATCTAAAAGCACAGAATCAGCGATCTTCGGAAATAAAATTGCATTACTCCTTGGAGACTACATCTTAGTGACAGCCAATGATATGCTCGCAAAGCTAAGAAACTCTGAAGTATCCTACATAATTTCTTCTGCTTTAAGAGACTTATCCGAAGGAGAATTTTTCGGAGAACGAGATGAACAGAACCAACCGATTCCGGGCAAACCTAAAGCAGTAACCGATGATGTAGACATCACGTTTGACACCACTACTATCTCTGTTGATGATGTCTTGGGAAGACCTAGGAAAGAATGGACCATTAGATCAGTTTACAACGGTGCATCCTTGTTAGGAAGGGGATGCCAGTCTGCGATGGTCCTAGGCCAACAAAACAGGGAAACTATCAGCTATGCGTATCATTTTGGATGTCATGTTGGACTTGCTTGGCAGGCTGCCGCTGAAAACCAGACTTTAACGTCGAACAGCAAAGATCAGTTTTGCTTAGCGAGTGCCCCTGTCTTATTCGCTTTGGAAGAAAATCCAAGCCTATATCAGATAATAGATCAAGCGAAGGGAGACTTAAAAGACGTTGATTATGAAGACCTTAAGTTTAATATACTTAAGACTGATGCTATTAATAAAACTCAGAAGCTGTATGAAGACCATGCGCAGAAAGCCATAGCTTATATTGAAAGTATTGGACAGAACGAATCGGTTGATATGATTAAGAAATTGATAAATACTTTTTAAAGACTTACTACGCTATCGCGATGACCCAAAATGAGTCGTGGCCTCCAACACAAGAGCATGCCACTTTGCTTGGTTCAGAGCGGTATCAAGCCAGCTTTCGCTGACGCCAAGCTCACGGAGATCTGCCTCCACTCTATCTGCCACCGCTCGATATTTAGGATGACCAACAGGACGGCGTCCAGTTGGTCGACCCGCATAAATAAATTCAAATGTATGCCCTTTGGTACTTAGAGACCGGAGACGCCATGTCTATAATTTTCGGTACAAAATAGTCTGCCGTTTTTTGCGGGGGACGGGCATATCAAATGTATAGGAACGTCATGTCAGATAATCGTCAGTCCAGTCCATACATGTGGTTGACATGTTGTTGACCATTGGCTGCCTATTTTCGACAGAGGGGAACGCCTGTTAATGACCACTCCGTTTGGTTATATTCTCTAAGCTTTGGTATGATGAATATATCCTATAGATCTGAAAGACTTGTCGTATTTACTATTATAATATAATGAACTTGACGGATCTTGCCAGAAACCAAGTGAAAATTTAAAAGGATTGTGATCTATTTGGCTATAGATGCTATAAACCATTGGTTCAATTATTCTTTACGTACAATACTTCTCTTGATATCGTAGTAACTTAGAATTGATTTAATTGCTTAATATCAGGAATATTTTAATTCCAACATAATTTTGAGAATAATGGAATCATACCATTGAATTATTAATAATTATTAATAAGTTTTAATTTATTTATGTGCCCAATATTAAAGTAAGTTATTTATAACCGTTTTTGTTTTTAAATCTTGTTTATTGGCATTATTTATAATGTATACTTGTTAATAATAAACAACTTATTTAAAACAGATGTTATTTTAATTTACAAATGTATACTATTTTATTAAAAACCTTTAGAATAAAACAGATTAAACATACATTATATTATAAACTAAAACTATTTAGAAATAATGGCAGCCTTTCTTAGCTTACAAACTTTTGCAAAAGGCATGTCAAACTGTCAAATCTTACTTCGGGTCGATAACATGACGGCAATTTCCTATATTAATCGAATGGGCGGTGTGCAGTTTCCTCATCTCCACCGCGCTGCAAAGGATCTTTGGCAATGGTGCGAGGCACGGAATATTATTGTTTACGCCTCTTATATTAAATCAGTAGATAACACTGTGGCAGACGCGGAATCGCGTCGTCCTCACTCGGATATCGAAAGGGAATTAAATAATTCCGCTTTCAAGATTATCGTTAAACAATTCGGTATGCCAGAAATAGATCTTTTTGCTACTTCCCTGAATAAAAAATGTCATATATATGTTTCTTGGTACAGGGATTCACACGCACTTACCATAAACGCCTTTACCATTCCATGGAACAAATATTACTTTTACGCGTTCCCTCCTTTTTCGATGATTTTAAAGACGATAAGAAAAATCATAAGAAACAACGCTACTGGTATAATGGTAGTTCCCTTTTGGCCAACTCAGCCGTGGTTCCCCCTATTTAAGCAACTGCTTGCCACAGAGCCCTTATATTTTGAACCTAGTAGCGACTTGATCATATCTAATTCCAGCGATCGCAGTGTACACCGCCGACTTACCCTGGTTGCCGGAATCTTATCCGGGAGTCGCTACTAAAACATGGGATCCCTCCGTCATCCATCGATATAATGGTTGCATCTCTATCTGATAATTCCATAAAGCAGTATGATTCCTGCCTAAAGAAATGGCACAGTTTCTGTACTACTAATAATGTTGATTTATTCACTTCCTCGATAACAGAAATATTAACTTTCCTTACACAGTTGTATGAAGCTAATGCTCAGTACGGTACTTTAAACAGCTGCAGGTCTGCTCTATCCCTAATTTTAGGCGTGCACATTGGTAACGATGAGCGTATTAAACGGTTTTTCAAGGGCGTTTACAGAATGCGCCCGCCTCCTACGAAACTACTACCTAAAATACGGTCACCCATCCAAGTACTGACCCCACCCGACGTTGCTTAACTTCGGTCAAAAATCACGTTTGTTGTATGGGAGCCCCACTTAAATCTTTATTTCATTCTGTTTATAGTATTTGTTGTTATAGCGGCAACAGAAATACATCATTTGTGAAAATTTCAACTGTCTAGCTATCACGGTTCGTCAGATACAGCCTGGTGACAGACGGACGGACGGACAGCAGAGTCTTAGTAATAGGGTCTCGTTTTACCCTTTGGGTACGGAACCCTAAAAAACGTTAGTTTAATTACTTTAATTAGTTTTCTTTAGTTTCTAAAAGGGCCCCAAATTCTTTTTTGCCCCGGGGCCCCAGCAATCCCAGCATAGTTTAAGTTAAGACGGCCCTGGTCACATACGAAAGAAATTATGACCAACGCCTCCAGTACCGAGAGCTAGGATTGAACCAGTCAATTTATGGCGGGAACAGGCGTGGCTCACTCCGCGATTTCGTCGCTTTGCTACAGGTAGCTAAAAGTACATCCGTTCGAACCCAATTTTAGGGTTTGCCATAAGCCGCGCGTGGCGCTGTCGCCACCTAGCGGCCATATCTGTGCTGATCGTAACAGACGCGTTTTGTTAGAGAGTGAGTCTTCTGTACCTAGTACTATTATTTATTATGTGGTGGGAATAATGTACGTTTTTATTATTATTTGCCAGAATAGGAGATTCTCCTAATGTCTGATTGTGGGGAGACACTCCTGACTTCGGGCAAACTCGGCTCCGTTCGGCTCAGCATTGCTTCGAGCAATTATTAGGGTTGGCACCACTTGACGTTCTTTTGCGTGCACGACTACAGATAAGTTAATGATTTGAATGTTGACAACCCTAAATAGCCGAAAGGGATAGTGCCATACATTAGAAAGGGACGGTAGTACTAGTAGGTACTATTATTTATTCTGTGGCACAGAGTAGGATTAACAAAATTGCTCGTAGAAAAGCAGAAGGCGTTCTGGGTTATAATGGCTCCTCTACACGATGGGCCAACGCCGGCCACTCCAAGGGACGCAGTTATGCGTTAGAGGGAGCAAGTGATATTGCTATCTCATTCTACCGCATGGCTGCGTCTCTTGGAGTGGCCCACGTTGGCCCATCGTGTAGAGGAGCCACAAGACTTATAAGAGAAAACTGTTTGGCAGCTATGCCAAGCCAATAGGGAATATTAGGCAAAGCTCTGCGTAGATGGCACCTTTGTGGCACATAAAACAAACCACACTGACACATCACACGTCACGTCAATCGCATGGGCTACCGCGAAACAAGAAAATCTAAATTTCGTTATCTAATCTCTTTATCACTCTTGCATATTCGAGCAATAAAGAGGCAGATAACTAAATTTCAATTTTCGCGTTTACCGGTATAGTCGCACCAATAAAAGTCTGCAGCGGATTTGATAGCCCACGCAGTGTAAGTGTTATTTATACGTCATAATTTCATAGATGTTTGACGTTTAAAATGACACTTGCACTGCGTGGGCTATCCAAAATCGCTGCAGACTTTTTACGGTCTAACTATAAGCCCTTGTTAACAAACCGCCTTGATGCATCAATGTCATATTTTATGTCTGTGAAAACTTGTCAATAAACAGTTTAAGGCACAGTATGTACCTATAAGTTAGTCTATGAATTTACTAGAGTCGGAGTGCTGCACTCTGGCGGCAGAACATTGCAGTAATATCCCCTATTTTGTCAGTAACAGCACATTATACATACACGATTAATTACTCACCTATATACTTACCTCTCAATATGATTATGGTAATTGAACGTCAACTGGTGCTACCGACGTTACCATACCGCGTCTACCCTGCATACAACCCCCCTACCCTACCCTACCCTACCTTATGTACGAGTAGGTACGGGTCCATATTGGGTCGCATAATAATTGATTGTCCTAATGTAATGTAAAGGGGCCCACTGATTAACAGTCCGCCGGACGGTATCGGCCTGTCAAAGAACAAAATTTTGACAGTTCCGAACAACTGACAGGCCGATACCGTCCGGCGGACTGTTAATCAGTGGGCTCCTTTACGCATAAAACGCATTTCGCACAATTGTTATTGTGCTGGAAATATTAACATTTCTGAAAAATTATAACACAAACCTAACCTACCTACAGTAAAGGGCCAAAAAGAATGCACATCGGCAATCATCGCATTTCCGAATACAAACGAATGCTCATTTCCATGTACATCAATTATTAGGTTATTCGTTTATCAGAATTTGAATTTAGAACTAAGTACTTTATTGTTGTTTTGTTTTGATTTCACGTGAAATATATAGAGCTGTAAAACACGATGTAACTATTTTTAATTATTGCTATGTTCTTGTCAGGGAAAAATAATCTTCATAAATATATATTTTATATAAGATCGACAAAAAGTGTAATATTGTAATGACAAATCTCTGTTGAACCTAAATAATTACTTACATTAACATCCTCATGTTTTTTAAATTGGTTGGCTTCAGATAAAAAATATTTATAAACATTGTGGATAATTTCGCGTGACTGGTAGAGTAACGGCTTACCTTTTTTCCCTATAGATGCCATAGTACAAATTTAATTTTATAGGGGTTTTAGCAGCTCTATATATATATTGACTTAGATAGGCGACTGCACTCTCTCGCATTTGAACCATGACTGACAAAACAAACGTCATGGTGTGTGCGACACAGATATCGCTATACGAAGTCGAAATTAGCCGATTGCCTCTTTCTAATACGGCCCCGACACTATCATGGATACTGACATTACTTTGACGGAATGACGTTTTTAGTGATAGTGTAGGGAGTGTCATGAAGGAATGACGGCAAGTAATGAAGTTTATTTTAATAATTTCCGTCAGTATTGGAGTTATGTCAAAATAATGATATAAAGCTCGATGTGCATTCTTTTTGGCCCTTTACTGTACCCTATTCTACACAACCTATGCAAAATATTTTCTAAAATACTTTCTGTTTCAGCCGGAGAAAAAATATGCGAAAAGAGATTTTATGCGTAACATTACATTAATGACAATCAATTATTATGCCATGAGATATGATCCCAGTAGGTATGTATGTATAAGTAGGCAGTACAAAGGCGAACTTATCCCCAAAAGGGATTTCTTCCAGTTAACATGTGGGCTGATTTTTTTAAACCTTTGAGTAGATGACGAAGTGAGGTGTGTGACGTCTTTAGTTTGACCACATGAATTAAAATACAGGTTATGGTGTTTACCGTACGGATGCGCGTGAGTGGCTCAGTCGCTCACCGTTACACCAACGGTGTGGTTGTCGCTTTTACGTATAGTTCGTGGAACAAGTATAATTACCGAGTATTTTTGTAACAGGTAAGTGGCGATATGAATAATGATAGTATTTACGTTATGTAGGGAGAGTTCGAGATACTTGCCCAGGTAATTCGCCAGTAACTGGCCACTTTTAGCACAAAATAATTAATAGTACTGTCGTATATAAAGGAAACTTCCTACAAAAACGAAGTTTGACAGCGGTTCAGGGTCGAATCATGCTGTCTCTTTCTAATATATGGCACTATCCCTTTGGGTTATTTAGGGTTGACAAAAATCAAGTGATTATCTTATCTGTGGTCGCGCACGCAAAAGGAAGTCAAGTGGTGCCAACCCTAATAATTGCTCGGAGCAATGCTGAGCCGAGCGGAGCCGAGTTTGACCGAAGTCAGGAGTTTCGCACCCCTGCTTTTAAGGGGCCCACTGATTAACAGTCCGCCGGACGGTATCGGCCTGTCAGTTACCACAAAATTTTGACAGTTCCGAACAACTTAGTTGATTGTAATCTAAATTATACGAAGCGTCTTGTTGACGGTGACCGAAGAGCTGGCGGCTACCTCGCACAACGTATTGCGATACAGTGAGGAAATGCCGCCAGCATCCTTGGTACATTGCCCTAAGGGCCTATTTTAGATTTAAGCTTAGGGGTCATCCATTAATTACGTCACACGAATTTCTAGGTTTTTTGACCCCTCCCCCCCTCCTTGTCACACTTGGTCACATTTGGCAAACCCCTCCCCCCTAGTGTGACGTCACATTTTTTCTACGAAATCGCCAAATCGAATTAAGTAAGTACCTAAGTATTGTTAATATTTTATCAAAATATTTTTGACGATATAAATATTAGCAATCTTATAACCCAAAACTGCTTAGGAAGGAAAATGAAACGAATAAAAACGATTATCGTTTTAAAAACTTGTTATTTAAATGTACAGCGTATAAAATAATTTAAATAAATTTTCGGTTACTGATGAAGTTAAAGTGACGTCACAAAGTTTGTGTCTCCCCCCTCCCCCATGTCACATTTTCTTGACCCCTTCCCTCCCCCTAAACGTGTGATGTAATTAATGGATGACCCCTTATTTTACCATTCATTTAGTTTGCCTTACCTCTGTTATATCTATTATGTAAATAAACGCCTTATTTGATGCAAATCTTTGACATGCAGTCGTGTTTTTTTAAGTTATTTTTAATTGTTAGATGTAGGTAAGTACTTAATATGTTAATTTCGTAAAACAAGCAAATTGCCATTGTAACCTTGACTTGTGTTACGTAAGAAAAAATAAAAATTTATAACAAAAACTGTAAAAACAAAGGTTACTTAGTAAGTAATATACATACAAATAAAGTTTACATACAAATAAAAACAGATTTATGGAAAATGTAGAATACTTCGTCCCCTGCCACTCCTGCCAACTTTATGGCCACATTTCAACATTTTAATTTAATGAAGATTATATCTTGATTAAAAACAATAAAGTTAAGTTTCCTTTAAAAATCTTAAAGTCCCTGTGTAATGTTTTGACGGTAGTCACATTTAACCAATATAGGTACGTTGCTTCAGATCCCCAAAGTGCAAGCTGTCCAGAAATAGAATCCCCGCGTAGCGGGGCTTCGTCGACTCAGAGAACGAGTGAATTATTTTCACGATATGCCTAGGAATTTCACGATCTGCCTGATTTTACAATCGGCCGCCGGCATCTACTGCCCGATTCGAACTATAGGATACTTCGAATAATAAATCTAGGAACGAATGTGTCAGTGTTAAAAGTGACGTTTTCGTTTGATGAAACCTTCGAATCGGGCTGTTATATTCTCAATGATCAAATATTTATTTCCGAATTTCAGCAAAATGGCCGCCATATACATGCGAATGCTGGGCTACACCGTGACCTTGACAATGCATGGCTGCAATATGTTCCTGATGAATAATCTTCTCCAGGGTCCAGTCATGGAAGACCCTAACATAAGGACCTTCAGCGCGATGTATAAAAGATTCTTCACTGTATGGACTATGGTGAGACGTATTTGCAATAGCCCCGTGTTTACAATCACCACATGTAATAGCTATGGACTTGTTTGTAATCGTTTCGTGTTTACAATAACCTTTTCAAAGTATTGTAAGTTTAATCTCACCCCTTTTTTAACTAATACTTATAATATTATATAAAACTAAAACATACTAATAAAATACAGCTTGGCAAAAAAGAGTAGACATAAAAAAGTGGCAACACTGTAGTGTCGTCCCTTTCAAACCAATTTATATAAGAAAACGGGATGACACTATAGTGTTGCCACTTTTTAATTTCTACTCTTTTTTGCCATGCTGTAGATGAAAATAAATGAAGTTATAAAAAGAATACCCCTTTTAAAACCTTCGACTGCGGCACTGAACCCATAACGCCGGCTTCGTTACCTCTCTGTATTACCAGCGATAGACGTTGGGAGAGGTAAGCGCCAGCCAGGTCTCCTGAGGCGTCGACTAGCCTTGTTCTAATTCGCCCCATTTATATTTCCATTCGTATATTTCAGTTCCTCCAAATCGTCGTGGCGTCGCTGGGTCTGACGTCTGACTACTTCACGCTAAAATACTCCAACAAAAAAGAACCTAAATGGCTGGGGGTTATTAGAAGCACGAAAAACCGTCTTTTCGCAGCCGTACTCTGGCCTACTGTTTTTGTAAGTTTTATTTTATGACTTAAAACTTGACTAAAGGGACCCCGTTTTAAACATTTCACAAGTGTGTTTCACAGAGATCGCTTTAATGTAAAGGGGCCCAATGATTAACAGTCCGCCGGACGGTATCGGCCTGTCAGTTGTTCGGAACTGTCAAAATTTTGTTCTAACTGACAGGCCGATGCCGCCCGGCGGACTGTTAATCAGTGGGCCTCTTAAAAAAACAAGGATACATTAGTCTCAGTTCTAATAACCCCGTTTTAAATTCTTTCATTGCAGCTCGTCTCGACCCTCTTCTGGACGCTGTATCACTACGACCGCAGTCTAATTTACCCCCTCTTCGCCGACAAGATCCTCAGCAGCACCGCCAACCATATCCTGCACACGGCAGTTGTGCCTCTCGTGGTGTGGGAACTAGTTTTCCAACCGAGAAGTGTGCCGAAGAGTCATGCGGTTAATGTTGCTATGTTGACGGTGTATATGTTGATTTATTTATTTGTGTAAGTAATTTTCTATTGTGATACGAAATAAATAATGATGTTTTTAGTAGCCTCCTAAGTCCTGTACGGATATGATGGTCGTACGGATATGATGGTTGTTTTTGTCTACGTGACAGCGTGATAAAACGGTGTCCGTCACTTTCTATTCCATGGTGTTAAAAAGTGACAGTTATTTTATCACGTGGATAAAGATGGATAAAGCCATGCATAATACGCCGGCTGAGTTCCTTTAAAAAGAACAAATTAAAATCGAATTTTGAACTTTAAAGGAATAAAATGAGGTTCCAAATTCAAAACTGCAAAAATGACTCTGGGTCTTAGGAGGGTAGA
The DNA here is from genome assembly GCF_963556715.1 of Cydia fagiglandana. Classification (NCBI taxonomy): domain Eukaryota; kingdom Metazoa; phylum Arthropoda; class Insecta; order Lepidoptera; family Tortricidae; genus Cydia; species Cydia fagiglandana. The sequence continues at coordinate 3,170,194 of NC_085956.1, forward strand.
GATGCCCCGAATAGTGGTTTTTGCCGAATACCGAATATTCGGCCCCTCTCTCTACCGAAGCGCCGAATATTCGGTATGAACCTGACCATTTTGAGTCACATATTTTTATTTAACAAAGCACAAGGTTTGCTAAGATATAAGAAAAACTTTAAGTAATTCATATAACTAGAGTTAGACCAAGAAAAGTCTGCAGAGATTTTGATATCCCACGCAGTGCAATATTATTATTTTAAACGTGAAACTTCTATGAATTTATGACGTATAAATAACACTTACACTGCGTGGGCTATCAAAATCGCTGCAAACTTTTCTTGGTCTAACTCTATTTAGTTAAATATTTTAAATAACAATGACATTATATTTTCACACCAGTCCCACCTTGAAATCACTGTAAAGGGGCCCACTGATTAACAGTCCGCCGGACGGTATCGGCCTTTCAGTTAGAATACAATTTTGACAGTTCCGAACAACTGACAGGCCGATACCGTCCGGCGGACAGTTAATCAGTGAGCTTCTTATATAACAAAGTACTTTTTTTTTCAGAATGCATTACACCTACGTAGAGCAAGGAATCTGGATGTACCCCGTATTCGGCATCGCATACGACACTCATTTCTGCTTCCCACTCATTATCACTGCCATTGGCGTTATGCTGTTCACATATTATCACATGCAATGGCTTTTAACGAGCATAGTTTGGGGATCGCAGGCGAAAATTAAAAAATAACAAATTTGCATAATTATTTTCCATCGTATTTTCAAGAAAACGGTGTCTTTGTTTTCAGTCAGTCTCGGTACAAAAAGTACTGAGGACTGAAGTACCTAGCATGACAAATACGAACGTTTCCGAGAAAATACGATGGAAAACAATTATGCACTACATCTGTAAAATCATGTTGGGACAGCGGTAAAATGGGGTGACTTTGAACATGATGTTGGCAAGGATGTTGAGGCCACCTTAAAATGAGGTGACTTTGGAAACAACAGAATACTTTAACTTTTACTTAAACAATAAAAAAAAAACTTTATCAAAAATCTTCTTTTGCTTTTTAGAATTTTAAGTTACTTGACTATGACTGACAGTAAGCTCAAAATGATGTGTCAGCATATGAAAAAAAAAACTTGGAAACGGCCTAAGCACAGTCCATAAAGCAATACAGTCATTCGATGAAGCCGTCGAGACAGGGCAATCTGGTGGGGTGCGAGGGGCGAGGCGTGGGACGCGCGCACCCGAGCTGCATACATCGATTACATCGCCATTGTTAGTAGCTCGGTACTAACAGGGCTAGCGTGATGTCTTATTTAAAACGTTTGGTATGTTTGTGTTGGTGTGTAAGTCTGTTTCAACCCTACTGTAGGTATCAAAGGCATCGGTCCACTGTTACTTTTTACACTGTGACATAAGGCTGTACTCGTATCTGCAGGTACATATGGGGCATTATCTATGAGAAGGGACCTTATTGTCGATGGCGCTTACGCCGCACTGCGTCGCGCGGCATCGTATTTATATCGAAGCATTGATAATAATGGCGTAAGCGCCATCGACAATAAGGTCCCTTTTTATAGATAACGTCACATATACAGTCGTGCAATTTGCTACGCTCGTAATTCATTTTTAGAATCTTTACGATAATATAACCACTTGTACTTAATAATTAAGGTTCTATAACAACATTGCCCCCTTGTAAAACAAATAACTATAATAAAATTATCGGCCTCGAACTGAACAGGTGAAGATAACAAGGTAATATATAAGTTTCCTTTCATAGTAGAGACCGCATCAATAGGGAATATTACGCAAAAGTGCGTAGAGGGCGCCACTAGGCCAATCACGTGGCCTACCGTGAAACACGACAGTCGAAAGTTGTCAAAGTCAAAAAAATGTGACATGTTGTGACAAGGGATAGGAGGGAGTCACAAACTTTGTGATGTCATAAAGTGACTTCATCAGTAACAAAAAAACATTTACTTAAATTATTTTATTCGCTGTAGGGTTAAAAAATAACTTTATGGAACGATAATTGTTTTTATTCGTTTAATTTTCTGTCCCAATCAATTTTGGGTTATAAAATTACTAATATAGTAAGTAAGTAAATACACTTTATTGCACCACAAAGCCCAATACAATAACAGATTTACAGTGTAAATAATGGTAGCAACAGGCGGTCTTACCGCTGTAAGCGATCTCTTCCAGACAACCTAATATAGTTGGTCAAGCAGGTCTTGTCAGTACAAAAAGGCGGCGAATTTGAAAAATGTAGGCGCGAAGGCATGTTGTCTCATAGAAAATTTAAATTTCTCGCCTTTTTCTACTGACGAGATTTGCTTGACCTATATATCTTTTGTAAAAAATATTTGGTTAAAATATTACTCAAATAAATATTTTGCTGATTTCGTCGAAAAAATGTGACATCACACCAGGGAGAGGGGTTTGCCAAATGTGACCAAGTGTGACAAGGTTTGGGGTCAAAAAAACCTAGAAATTCGTGTGATGTAATTAATGGATGACCCCTTATGTGTTTACCGGGATGCGCGTGAGTGGCTCAGTTGCACACCGGTACACAAACGGTATGGACGTTGCTGTTATTTTTACTTAGTATCGTGGAACGAGTATAATTGCCAAGTATTTTTAATAACAGGTAAGTGGTATTATGTGTAATGATATATTTACGTTATTTAATTACACAAACGGGTCTACCGCGATATAATTTCATTGTTTTTACCTTAAATTTTACCGTCGTGTGTTTCCGTGACCACAGCTGGTGCAACTCAGCTGAAACGTCGGAATTTAAAGTAAAAACAATGAAATTATATCGCGGTAGACCCGTTTGTGTAATTAAATATGTGTACAAAACGCGAGAGCTTAAAGTGTTATATTTACGTTATGTCGGGGGAATCCGAGAGACTTGCCAATGGAGATTTGATTAAAAAAGTGCCAAATTATGCAAGATACTATATTTTTTGCATGCATGTGTCCGAATAGGTGTAAGTCTTCCACCTGGGCAAGTCTCCCAGATTCCCCCTAAATAGTGTGATATTTCGATATTTCTATAACTTATAAAACTATCAAAAATACAATAATAAGTTTTATAAAACGCTATTGATTTCGGCATGGTAGGTACATTATAAATAATATTTTTTTAAAACAACAAACAAAAAAAACATAGGTACCTACTTTAAAATGTTTCATTTAGTTTGAAGCATTTTAAAGTACCTATGTTTTATATTTTTTCTACTCCAGTACTTTTATTTGTCATTTAAAGGGTCGTGCACACACCTTTAAAACCCTACCTTATAGTTGTCAAGACAAGTCTTTAGTCTATTCCCCAAAAAAGCATTTGTGCATACACGCAGTATCTTTTTGGCGATTTTACGATACTTCGTGTAATGACCACTTAAAAAATATTGAATGAAATACAGTGTTGCCAACCTTATTTTAAATGTCATCTCTGACAAATAAGTGAACCATAGACATGTTTTTTTTTTTAATTTCATTCATTCATTCATTCGTTTCCCGCCCGTACCCTCCATTTTTGCTACTTCTTGAATTAAAAAGATTTGTTAAATTTTCAATTTTATTTCAAAGTAAGTGCTTGGTCGTAGAAAATGTATTGTATGCAACGTTGTTTAACTGAGTCAAAAAATACTCGTGGCGTCTTTATTAACAATTTTCGGCTTCGCCTCAAATTGTTACTCACGCCACTCGCCTTTTTTGACCTCTCTTAAACAACGGTTGCATAAAATACTATTAAAGTACCAATACATTATACTATTTATTACATGAGATACTTTAAATTTGGAAAAAAATACTTAGTACGGGCCAAACACAGTTACACGATGGATGTGACGTCGTCGTGTTACGTTGCCATGTCATATCGCTGGCCAAATATTACAGGGTTCTATGTTTCACTTTTATCGAACTGAAATTTGAACATTGTCATAGTGACATTAAGTCGAATTTCAACTATCTTTAAAATGTAACATAGAACCCTGTAATATTTGGCCAGCGATATCGTGTAACGTTGCGACGTCGTGTCACGTTGCGACGTCGTGTCACGATGCGACGTCGTGTCACGTAGCGACGTTGTGTCACGATGCGACGTCGTGTCACGTTGCGACGTCGTGTCACGTTGCGACGTCGTGTCACGTTGCCACGTTGTGTCACGTTGCGCCTATTTATATTCGGTGCCAACCCCAAAGTTAATAAGTTAAAGTCCTAAGGTCAACATACGAGTATATAGGAGTCAACGTTCTGCGCGATAATGGCGATAAGGGATTATCACATGCGATTAATTGATAATAAACTAGAATTTATTCCATAGGTATTTAAATATTATCTAGTATCCAGGTAACTACGGATGACGTAAAATAGGCCAGTAAAATTAGATTTAAGTAAGCTGGAAATCGTTTTTAGGGTTCCGTACCCAAAGGGTAAAACGGGACCCTATTACTAAGACTTCGCTGTCCGTCCGTCCGTCTGTCACCAGGCTGTATCTCACGAACCGTGATAGCTAGACAGTTGAAATTTTCACAGATGATGTATTTCTGTTGCCGCTATAACAACAAATACTAAAAACAGAATAAAATAAAGATTAACAACCGCTATAACAACAAATACTAAAAACAGAATAAAATAAAGATTTAAATGGGGCTCCCATACAACAAACGTGATTTTTGACCAAAGTTAAGCAACGTCGGGAGTGGTCAGTACTTGGATGGGTGACCGTTTTTTTTTGCTTTATGGTACGGAACCCTTCGTGCGCGAGTCCGACTCGCACTTGCCCGGTTTTTAATATCTTCATTTGATGCATAGAGTAATTATAAGTAAAGAAAGAATGGTAACTCCGTACATCAGTTTTCTTAAAGCGCGCGTTATTTCGTATTCGACATCTATAGTTTGTTTTTTTTAGCATTAGAAAGAACTTCGCAGAAGTAAGCTTGTGGTTCCAAATTCGGCACTTTTAGCGGTAATAATTTGAAGTAAATTATATGTATTGACCATGCTACATTAGATAATTCAATAATTATTAACAATTAAAGAGCCTGATAAAAACTGCACGCTTGCTTCTGTGGAGTTCTTTCTAATGCTAAAAAAAACGAACTATAGGCCTGAGTTACACTTGTAAGTTTTACTTACGTAAGTAGGGACACGGCTATACTACAGAATGAGAGATGAATATCGTTAGCTCATTCTAACAAATAGCTTTGTCCCTACTTACGTAAGTAAAACTTACAAGTGTAACTCAGGCCATAGCGTCAAGTAGCGGAATTTATCAGTACCTACTGATAGTTGACAATTGTTCCATTTCTATCGACTATCACTATGCGCGTCCCTTTCGCACTTACATACTTGTTAGAACGTGACAGGTATGGTCACAAGGGATAAAAACGCCACCGTGCTACGCCGCCAGTGGCCTATTTTATAAAGCTACAAGTTACAATTTACAAGCGGAAGTCTCTTTCTAACCCTATGTGTTAGAACGAGACTTCCGCTTGTAAATTGTAACTTGTAGCTTTATAAAATAGGCCACAGGTGTGCATAAAATTTAGGAATTATCACTAAACACTGTGTAAGAAGTAGAGATGCAACTGATAGTTGTTTGGCCGGATACCGGATACCGGATACTCGGGTTGACCATCGGCCGAATATCCGGTATCCGGCCGCCGAATATTCGGCCAGCGGAACTATACCTACATTTCGGTTTTACAGGTGCGCATTCTGCAGGTTTGACCTGAGCGGCTACCGAGAAAACCGAAATTCGCAAATTGCGGGGATCTTTCTCTTTTACTCCAATGAAGGCGTAATTAGAGTGACAGAGAAAAATCCCCGCAGTTTGCGAACTTCGATTTTCGCGGTTATATCCCTGACCTAAAAGCTTGCGAGCTTACCCGCAATTGACGATTTTCGGTATTGGCGGTAGCCCTACTGTTTCCTAGTGAACGTTCGCGCGAAATGAGTGGGCGTGCAAACATTTAGATTGTTTTAAAATAATAAACAAGTACGATTATGATCAAGACTGTTTCTTAAATCCAATTAGTTTACTCCGCAATCAAGCAATTGGACTATCCGGTATCCGACCGGATATTAAAATCAGGGCCGGATAGGCCGGATACCGGATAGTAACTGAATATCCGGTGCATCTCTAGTAAGAAGAATAATTTATTATTTTGTCTGCCACGCCACGTGACAGTCACGTTTGTGATATAAACCGACCTTTTACCGAACAACGCGCATTGTTTAAAACATGTTTGTCTTACATACTGACTCATTAGCGGCTGATAAATGTCCAAAACAAACTGATATGAAATCTCTACAAATAAATACGATAATTGGTTCATTTAATGGTAGTCAACGGCCAAGTTTGAACGGTTTGGATTATTGGAATATTTGGAAGTAAATAATCGTAAGTCTTTTATGGAATACAAACCTAATTGAGACTCTGTACGGTACAAATTTCAATGACAATATAAATGGACTGTGTGCGTTCCACTGATTAATTTAAATTTTCCGCTCGGCGTTCGAATTTTGAAAGTTTTTTTTTGTTGATTTGATGGACGATTTCTTTTACAAGCTTTTATTTTAGTTTCACCTGACCGTGTTTGTCTGTAATCAAATCTTGCAAGTGATCCACTTCCTGGTTTCCGATTGAGCTGAAATTTTGCATGCATGTATAAATCGGATGACAATGCAATATTATGGTATCATCGAGCTGATCTGATGATGGAGACAGGAGGTGACCATAGGAACTCTGTGATAAAACAACGAAACCCAATTGTGTTTGGGGTTCTTAGAATTGTCTCGATGAGTATTAGTTGTCTGTCGTAAGAAAAGTACAGTCAGCGATAAAAGCTTGCACCAAAAATTAAATTTTTGCCAGAAACTTATTCAAGATAGAGCTGGCAATATTCTCATAGTTGTCAAGTGTCAATGTCAATGTCACTAGTGTCAGTAGTCGTGCGTAGTGCGTCGTGGGTTGTTTATGTTTTCATGTTTTGATTCATGATTGATTCAGTGTCGCCGGTCTTGTTAGTATGTTATGTTTGTATTTAAAATAAAATGAATTTAAGTATGTACTCGGATATAGTGATTCGAAACCCACGATTATGTATAAGTATCGTGTCGCACGAAGGTATGTTATTTATCATTTAGAGCATACTTGAAAGTTTTATAAGACTTTACGATGCTTAACTCAACTATTTACGTCCACTTAAGTCCGAAAAACGTATAGAGAATACAAAATTAATAGTGAATTTGAAAATAGTTTGAAATCAGTGAAATATAGATTGAGACAGAACGTACAAAGTGAGAAAGCCTAGTTTTCCCTGCAGGTTCGAAGTTCAAATGGCAGTCGCTTTCGTAAAAACTGGACCCTACGCCAAATCTTAGATTTGCCGAGCGGATCCCAGGCTCACATGAGTGACAAAGAGCTGGGACAAAGCTAGGAATTTTGTAATTAAATTAAATTAAATAATCTTTATTTTGACCAACTAGGATCATAATTTACATAAAATTATAACAAACAACAGACTCATATTATAAAGTCGCACCAAACAAAGTCTGCAGCGGATTTGATAGCCCACGCAGTGTAGGTGTTATGTATATGTCATAATTTCATAGAAGTATGACATTTAAAATGACACTTGCACTGCGTGGGCTATCAAAATCGCTGCAGACTTTTTACAGTCTGACTATAACAATAAATTACATTAAAATTACTATAAATCTAGATTAAATTAAACATATAGGCTTTTATAATAGGCCTTTGCCCAGCAGAGGAACACTAAACTAGGCTAACAAAAAAAACATAATTAAATATAATATTGAGGTTTTTTTTTTCAGCAAAATGGTCGCCATCTACATGCGAATGCTGGGTTACACAGTGACTTTGGCAATGCATGTTATCAACACGTATGTGATGACCAGCTTTCTTCAGGGTCCAGTCATGGAAGACCCTAACATTAGGACCTTCACTGCGATGTATAAAAGATTCTTCACTGTCTGGACTACGGTAAGTTTGGTTACAATTGCCCCGTGTTTGTTATGACCCCGTGACATTGCGTTATGTTTTTTAAACGCTTTTTAGACTTAAGTACACCACTCCTCAGGCCATTACCTACCTTTCCCTACCCTCCACTCTATACTCTCTTATCCTTAATCTGTTAACACTGCTCTTACCAAGAAATGAGTCCCGAAAAATTGTGTAGTCTCAGTTTCATTGGTGCAGGCCTGCAGGGTGAGGGTAATTTCCAAAACATATGCCATTAATATGAGTTTCACTAGTCTTTCCGCTGTTTTAACCGACCCGACAAAAAAACCAAAAGGGTTTGACCTCTAACACAGAAATTGGGTTGGAAAGATCACCACTCTACGAATGCGGGCAGAAAGAGCAGACCACTGACCATAATATATTCCTTGACTCGTATTCTGGGTTACCTGAAGATTTGAATATACGCCTGAGTTGGTTGCCTGGCTTAGCGAGTGCATTCGTCTTTGTGCATGCCATACGACTAAATAATAAATAACTAGTCTTTATACTGCCTACAGGGAGTCACCACATGCTTTATATCGACGAAATTATAGTTGTTGTACTGCTAAATAGCTATGTTTGTCTTACCCCATATGACCTTCATAATTATAGATTTGAATTTCAATCTCACCCCATGTGCTAATTCACCCCATTTATGTTTCAGTTCCTCCAAATCTTCGTGGCGTCGCTGGGTCTGACGTCCGACTACCTCACGCTAAAGTACTCCAACAAGGAGGAACCTCATTGGCTGACGGTTATGAGGAGTATGAAGAATCGCCTCTTCGCTGCTGTACTCTGGCCTACGGTTTTTGTAAGTTTCATTTATATAATAAATAAATAAATATTATAGGACATTTTTACACAAATTGACTAAGCCCCACGGTAAGCTCAAGAAGGCTTGTGTTGTGGGTGCTCAGACAACGATATATTAGATATATATAATATATAAACACTTAAATACATAGAAAACAACCATGACTCAGGAACAAATATCTGTATCATAAATAATGTTTAGTTTTAAGTTTATAAAATACATATGTATATTAGTCTGTAAGGTATTTGTAATATGGGCCTTGTTGCCTGAATTAAATATCTAAATAAAAATAAATAAATAAATAATACAAATAAATGCCCTTACCAGGATTCGAACCCAGGACCATCGGTTTCATAGGCAGGGTAACTACCCACTAGGCCAGACCGGTCGTCAAATTTATTTTAACTCTTTCTACTTTGTTTAATGAGTAAGGGTCTCCCCAAATATATCGACGCGCATTCGGCAAAAGCCGATAGGAAAAAGCTTTATGTCCGCGCAATAAGAGCGAAAAAGTCGTCGTTCGGCTCGGCTCGCATCGGCCGGCGCCGGCCGACGCGTCGTCGGCTTCTTCGCTCTTATTGCGTGGACATAAAGCTTTTTCCTATCGGCTTTTGCCGAATGCGCGTCGATATATTTGGGGAGACCCTTATGATGGTCCGACGACAGTTCGTTTTTTACGTAAAATTTTTGTACACATTTTTAGAAGTTTAGCATAATAATTTGAAGTTAGTCCAAGAAAAATTTGCAACAATTACCACACGCCATAGTCTAATAAAACATGGTCTTCTCTTCCCAGAGTGACACAAGCCTACGTCACAATAACATGGCCGCTATATATAGCACTATCGCATACGATCATATAGCGCTGTCGCACGATGACGTAGGCATGTGTCAGTCAGGTGACCTAGAAAAGACGGGAAGAGGATAAAACAACGAAACCTAATTGTGTTTGAGGTTTTTAGAATTGTCTCGATGAGCATTAGTTGTCTGTGGAAAGAAAAGTACAGTCGGCAATAAAAGTTTGTACCAAAAATTAATTTTTTGCCAAAAACTTATTTAGTATGATGAGTGCACCCATATTTTTACACTTGACTTGACTCTACATGTTATGTGCAGGAAAAACGACCAAAAATTACTAAACAACATTGTTATGTATATGTACCTACACAAGCTATCGTTATGCCACTAATTATGCTATCAGAATGGAAAGAAACGAGGTCAGGCGGACATCCTTTATCTACCAGTCAAAACTATGCAAATCAATTATTGGTACGTGGTGCACATCACGTGATGCAATATCAAATTATATTACTTAACAAAAACAAAAAAACAAAATGACTATTTATAGGTGCATAGATAACACACAAATTAAGATTATAATTGGGAATGTTACGGAGCTTCGCCTTCGACTCTGTTTGTTTTTTCAATTTCAATATTTTTAATGTCAAAATAACACATGTCAAACCGGAACTCCGTTTACACCTTCGGATCCGACCAGGGCTCGAAAACCGTTCTCATTTGTCAAACCGGTTTCGTTAATTCGCCCGGGAACGATAAGGATTTCGTTTCCGTTTACGGTTACCGGTTAAAGAACTGTTCTTTTGAGATAACGGTTTATGCCATATACGTTCTCATTTCGTACTCGAGGAACGAAATTAACCGGTTAAATTGAAAATATCGAAGCGAGATAGAACGAGTAAGTATTGCTATCTCTTTCACGTATGATAACGAGTTTAACCGAGAGTCTCCGAAAGCCAAGAGTAACCGGTATTATATTGTTCCCTGCGAACCATAAAGTTCTGTTCCCTCTTCTTACCGGTTAGGAGAGAGAACGTAATTTGTTAGTTCGCGTCCCATCAATTAACCGGTTTTTTAATGAACGATAACGGTTTTGGGACGATATTAACAGGTATTTCAATACCGGTTCCGAGCCCTGGATACGACTCCGCCTCGAAATTTTTTAGGGTTCTGGTCAACTAGAAACCCTTATAGTTTCGCCATGTCCGTCTGTCCGCGATCGTTAGCTTTGCTTCGAGATCGTTATACGTTCTAACGTGCTAGAAAACTGCAATTAGGCATGGATGTATAAATAAATCATGCAGACAAAGTGGTAAAATAAAAACTAGGAAAAAATAGATTTTAGGGTATATATAATAGTTTTTGCACAGCGTAGTTTTTCCTCAGTCACCCGTTGGCCACGAACGCTGTAAAGGGTTCGAAACGTCGGGATATACATAGTATGAATTTACATTTCAATAGTTTTATTTCATGTGTATCTATCGCGGTAACAGAAGGCAGTACCTATTAGTAACTCTCTATTTCAAATTCTATTTGGTTTGTGGTTAGGGTCGGTCTGTGTAAGATTGCCCCCTTCTTCCTCGCGTTATCCCGGCATTTTGCCACGGCTCATGGGAGCCTGGGGTCCGCTTGACAACTAATCCAACGTAGGCACTAGTTTTTACGAAAGCGACTGCCATCTGACCTTTCAACCCAGAGGGGAAACTAGGCCTTGTTGGGTTTAGTCCGGTTTCCTCACGATGTTTTCCTTCACCGAAAAGCAACTGGTAAATATCAAATGATATTTCGTACATAAGTTCCGAAAAACTCATTGGTACGAGCCGGGGTTTGAACCCGCGACCTCCGGATTGAAACTCGCACGCTCTTACCGCTAGGCCACCAGCGCTTCAGCGCTGTGTAAGATTGCCCCCAAAGAATTATATTGTATGGAATTTTTAATATTCTGTAATATTTTTTTTATAGAAAATCCTCTTTTATTCCAGCTCACCTCCACCCTATTCTGGACCCTATACCACTATGACCGCAGCCTGATCTACCCGACCTTCGCTGACAAGATCCTCAGTAGCGGCACCAACCACGTCCTACACACGGCTGTCATCCCGCTGGTAGTGTGGGAGGTTGTCTTCCAACCTAGGAGCGTGCCGACCAATCATACGATCAACGTTTCGATGCTGTCGGTGTATATGTTGACCTATTTATGTGTGTAAGTAATCATTTCAGTCATTAGTCATTTATTTAGTTAGGTAATTCGCCAGTTTGCGGAACACTTATTTATTTAGACTAGTCATTGAATTTTGAAAGCAATCTATTTCGGACAGATGTTTATTATAGGAACTCGTCTGAAAAAGGTGTGCCTGGAATATACTTAAATAAACAAAGTATTTTCTAAGCTTAGAATAAATTTAAAAACGGGAAAAATTACTGTCTTGAAGTCTCACTCAATTAATAATATAAAAATAATTATAATTTTTCCACTTTTACGTTTATTCTAATCTTAATATAGCATCGTTCGCATACGTTTCTGCTTGTTAAAAATTAAAAAGATATTTTCTTCTTTTCAGAATGTACTACACCTACGTGGAAAAAGGCATCTGGATGTATTCTATATTCGGCATCGCGTACGACACTAATATCTGCTTCCCCCTCATTATAGCCTTCATTGGAGTTATGTTATACGTATATTATCACATGCAGTGGTTCTTAACACAGATAGTTTGGGAGCCGCAGGCTAAAATTAAAATTTAACCATGTTACAACAGGCAAGTGACAGTCTCAACACAACATGTTAATGCAATGTTAAAACGGGGTAACTTTGAACATGAGGTTGGCAAAGTTGAGCGTTAAAATGGGGTTACTTCGAGTAATGGGACGCTTTAATTGTAAAAGGGTCGATCAACTATTTCTTGTTGTTATTCTGTCCCATCAGCCAGGAGACAATAGTAACATAGTTTGTTAGAAGAGCTGCTGTACCATGTTCTACAAACGTGCTTAGGTAGATGTCCCATTATGGTAAATGTCACATTAAATACGAAATAACTAGTATTTAAGAGTGACCCAGGAGACCTTTACCATGGCAACTAGTGACAAGAAAAAGTTGATTCACCTAAAATGACACTAACGTATTTTTAAGACAATGTTAAAACGGGGCGACTTTGAACGTTAGCAATGGTTTTGAGGCAGCGTTAAAATGGGGTGTTTTCGAAAAAGTAATGGGACGCTAAAATAACTAAAAACAAGAACTATTTTGATAAAATGGGAATATTTTAGGCATTATTTGGCAGCATAGGAGCCGTCAGATTTTTGGTGCAAGGCGTAAATGTGTCGTTTATGCTTTCGATGTAGCCCACAAGATGGCAGAACCTAGCACAAGTAAACCTACCGACGAGAACGGTAGATGGTAGCACTTGCTTTGGCAATGTGCACATATGTTTCCGATTCAGGCCACAAGATGGGAGACCCTATACCTAATAATGAATGCCTAAAATGGTCCCAATGTTATTGAAATAGTTCTTGCTTTTATAGTTTCACAAGTTAATTATGTTTATGTGTATAACACAATAATAAGGAATATATATACAATAAGGGATATTAAGGTCAAAATATGTATTAATTTATTATCCACAACGTGATCAGAAAATATATATAAGTATAAATATTTAACTTATATCTTGTACCTTTAAACGAGCAATTATTGTATTTTTTTATATATTTCGGGAATCTCGGAAACGGCTCTAACGATTTCGATGAAATTTGCTATATGGGGGTTTTGGGGGGCGAATCGATCTAGCTAGGCCTTATCTCTGGGAAAACGCGCATTTTTGAGTTTTTATATGTTTTCCAAGCAAAGGTCGGTCTCCCAGATATTAATATAATCAAAAAGAATAGATAGTATAGAGGGGTTCTGCCATAGTAAATTTTGTAGTCATTGTAAATTTACTGCCATCTATCGACACACGACTATAACTCAAAATAAACACGTATAAAATTATCAAAAAAATGTATATATATGGATAAATGATTTTATTATTTTTATATCATTTTGACCCATGTTCATTGAATGATATCTATGTGTTAAAATTGTTAAATATGAAACGGTGTCGTCACGCCATCTAGCCGAGAATAGGCCAAAGGTGTGTGCGCCATCTAACCGAGAATGACTTTTTCTTGATTTCCGAGGCACGTTTTTTCCTTGGACTTTATTCATCTTATACGAAGTTACATATGTCTTTGATATAATTAATGAGCTGAAACCCTCAAGCGCTGCAAATATGACGCTCTAGGAAGCAGCTACATATTTGCGGCGTTTGGTGTCGAGACTTTGGGGCCGTGGGGGCCAAGTGCGCGTCGACTGTACAAAGACTTGTCGGCGCTCCTAATAGCACAGAATAAATAATAGTACTAGGCACAGAAGACTCACTCTCTAACGAAAGGCGTCTGTTACGATCAGCACAGATATGGCCGCTAGGTGGCGACAGCGCCACGCGCGGTTTATGGCTTTCCCCAAAATTGGGGTGGAACGGATGTGCTTTTAGCTACCTGTAGCAAAGCGACGAAATGGCGGAGTGAGCTACGCCTGCTAATAGAGGCTTCTGGTGACCAGAGGGCTGGCCACTATTTAGCCCAGCGTATTAGTATCGCCATACAGCGGGGAAATATGGCCAGCTTTTTAGGCACCTTGCCCGTTGACGGCAATCTGGGGACCGATTTTTGAAATACGAGCGATCGAAATTTGGAATCTAGTGGTATTGGCCACTCGATTTCAATTCTATTAGTAGAATTTAAATGCCTAGTAGTGGAGATATTATTGAACGAAATACATGAAATCGAGTGGTCGAAATTCAAAAATCGGTCGCCTGGGGTATTTTTTTTATCTGTAGGTTTTTTTTAAGTTTTATTATGTTTCTTTCTTTGTATAATTAATATAACATGTAGATAAGGACGTACAACTTCTGATAACCGGGTGTTTAAGTTTCCTTTCTCGCCCCTTACTGTGATGATTTATTAAATACAATTAAGATTATTTAAAGACAATATTGTTACGGGTAACGTTAAGTTTATTATTAAATAAAATGTTAACAAAAAGTTTGTTTGTTTTTAGGGTTCCGTACCCAAAGGGTAAAAACGGGACCCTATTACTAATATTCCACTGTCGGTCTGTCACCAGGCTGTATCTCATGAACGATGATAGCTAGCTATCACAGTTGAAATTTTCACAGATGATGTATTTCTGTTGCCGCTGTAACAACAAACTAAAAAGTAAGGAACCCTCGGTGGGCGAGTCCGACTTGCACTTGTCCGGTTTTTTAATACTTTTCGGCTCGAATTCCCTAACGTCGGATAGATCATTCGACCAAAATGGCATTTTCATCACACCATCTGGTAGGTCAAACAGAAAACTGTGTTACGTCGTTCCTGTAGACATACACAAGAGTTAAGGGCTATAAAGGTTAATTTTCTTATTTAACCCTTAACCACGTGAAAAGGTCCTCCTTTTATTTAGGGAACTATGATAAAATCATTACTTACATGCCCACAAGCTGTTAACTATTGCCCACAGGAGAGAAAACTAGTGTGTTCGCGCGAACTGTACATTTTTCTCTCCTATGGGTAATGCCTATTTCATGTTTTCGAGGGACACTTAATAATCTTCTTCTTCTTCCTCTCCTGTTCCCATTATTTGTGATAATAGATCGATCGCAACGTCGGGCCGTGCTCGTTGACATCACCATCCCCCATGATGAGAATCTCGTGAAGGCCGAGAAGGACAAGTCCAGTAAGTACCTAGACTTGGCTCACGAGATAACCGCCATGTGGGATGTTGATTCGACGATCATTGTCCCGATAGTCGTTTCAGTGGACGGTCTAATAGCGAAGAGTCTCGACCAACATCTCGAGAGACTCTCGCTAGGTGGTTGGATCAAGGGACAGATGCAGAAGGCAGTGATCTTGGACACGGCGCGGATAGTACGTCGGTTCCTCTCTCTGCAGCCCTGACCACCGGTAGCTTGGGCCGTGCCCCGCTGCTGGCGGCACCCTAGGTTAGGTTTTTTGTAATGTGTTTATATGTATTTTTTATTGTTTTGTAAGTGTTTTTATATTTTACTTTTATATTCATATTATAAAAACCCTAGCCTAAGAAAAATGATGAATAAATAAATATTATAGGACATTCTTACACAGATTGACTAAGTCCCACAGTAAGCTCAAGAAGGCTTGTGTTGTGGGCCTCAGACAACGATATATGTATACATATAATATACAAATACTTAAATACATAGAAAACACCCATGACTCAGGAACAAATATCTGTATCATCATACAAATAAATGCCCTTACTGGGATTCGAACCCAGGACCATCGGCTTCGCAGGCAGAGTCACTACCCACTAGGCCAGACCGGTCGTCAAACATACAATAATACAATACATGAAGATTGTTTTCCTTACCTCTACCTTCCATAGGTACTTGATTGACCGGTTTGACATGGCAGCTCGACCAAGTCACGTATATATCGGACATTGACTTATTTCATTTCGACTAAAATGTAAATACTTCGTAGTATCGTCCCACGTTTCAAACATATATTTTTACTATAAAGTTGACGTCGTTAGTAATTTATTTATTTCAAAGATATAATGCAAATACATACATTGTACTGATACATTTACATAGGTAATATACCTACATAATATTGTTCAGTGTTTTACATAATAGTGTTTTTGTTTCTGTTTTCTTTTGTATTGTCTTCTTTTATTGAGGTGTGCAATAAAGAGTATTTGTATTGTATTGTATAATATATATACTTACAAGAAATTGTGAATGAAAGATATATTTATCTGTGATATCAAGATATTAATCATGTAAGTACTTAATCTACAGTAAAATGTACTTAATATACTTAATGTAGTGATACAGTTTCTAAATTCTTGGTTAGGTATAGTAAAAGCAAAGAGAATAGTGTATAGAGGCTTATTGTCATAGTAAATTTTGTAGTTACAGTAAATTTACTGCCATCTATCGACACACGACTAAAACTCAAAATGAAAACGTATTAAATTATCAAGAAAATGTATATATATATATATATGGATAAATGATTTTATTATTTTTATATCATTTTGATCCATGTTCATTCACTGATATCTATGTGTTAAAATTGTTAATTATGAAACGGTGTCGTCACGCCATCATGTCACGCCATAAAGATGTGTGCGGCATCTATCCGAGAATGACTTTTTCTTGATTTCCGAGGCACGTTTTATTCTTCGACTTTATTTGTCTTATCTTTTACAAAGTGACATATACCGGGTGTGGCCTGTAATATGAGCAAAAAATTTAACTGTAGGCTGTACTCCTCATAAGCGGAGAAAGATTGCATATTTTGGACATCTACATAGAAATGAAAAGTATAATCTGCTGAAAGTTATAATAGAAGGAGAAATAGAGGGAAAACGGGGAAGGGGAAGAAGGAGGATGAACTGGCTCGACAACATCAAAAAATGGACAAACATCAAAGACGCGGCCACGCTAACAAGACTGGCCGAGAATAGAGAAGACTTTGCAAAGGTGACCGCCGATGCCCGCTAGGACATGGCAGTAGAAGAAGAAGTACTCCTCATACTGATCAACATTTGTTCAGCGACTTTTGAAAATAACCTGTAGTTTGATTTTTAATACACTTTAAAGGTTATTCAAAGACGCAATGTATTGCGAATTTTGTTATGTTTAAGGCTTGACAAGTTACGTCAATCACAATGATATGGCGTGGCGATGGCGTCCATTGAAGATAATATTTATTTTGTATGAAAAATAGGGAGTCTAAATACTTCATAATTTTTAAAAGTTGTTGAACAAAAGTGTCACCGTTTGAGGAGTAGGTACAATCTATGTTTTAATTATTTGCTCATGTTACAGGCCTCACCCGGTATGTATCTTTGATAAAAGTGATATGCAGATAGTGATATCTATATATATAGTTTGTAATTCGCAGATTGAATTTGTATTATTTCATTAATAGTCTTTACCCTTTAATCACCCAGAGGCCTATAAAAAGGCCTTAGATTTCATTATAATTTAATTCTTTATTTTGAAATGTTGTCCTATAACAATTGCATTTTGTCTTGACAAGGTGTGTGTGTGTGTGTGTGTGCGTGCGTGCGTGCGTGCGTGCGGGCGTGCGTGCGTGCGTTTGTGTGTGTGCGTGCGTGCGTGCGTGCGTGTGTGTGTGTGTGTGACGTGTGCGTGTGAATATTTACTTTATTCTATTTGTGCTAAGGTAGTAAACAAATGCGATACATATATCGGTGAACGGGACCTTAACATCTAAAACAAATTAAACAAAAAAAAGGTCCCGAAATGCTGTCAAATATAATAGTCTTGCCAAAAACATATTATTTCTTTTTAACTCACTTGATACATCTAATTCAGGACAATGTCCCGAATCCACCTGCGCATGGCCGGCTATGTGGTCACCCTAGCACTACACCTCTCAAATGGCTTGTATATGAGGAGTTGCCATACGAAAGAATTGCTGGAAGACCCTGAAATAAGGACTTTTGTTGGCGTCCAGTGGAGATTCATCACAACGTGGACTTTTGTAAGTATTTTTTTCGTATATTCCTAAACCAAGTAGTCCGACAAGAAATTGTAGAGAATTGTTGAGGGCGCCACTTCCTACGTAACTGTCACATTTTTGACGTAAAATGCTTAAACATGGCAACAACTTAGTATGGATTTTTTAGTTCTATTTTATTTAATTTGTACTATTTTATGTCGCACTAAGTCTGTATTTTATGTGCTGCTGCATAGTTTAGTTGTTATATTTCTGAAAATAAATATTTTTAAATGTAACTAAATGTCATAAAATAAGCGTAATAAGTACTTCAACGTGTTATGATTAAACTGGTACCTATTTAAAGATACTTTAAATGTTTTTGAATATTTCTATTTTAAATTTATACTTTTGAAAATTATTAAAATAAAAAATACCTACTTTGGTAATTAAAAAAATAAATATATAACTTTATAATTTACAAATTAATTACCTACATCAAAAGCTTACAAAATTAAATAAAAATTAAATCTATGTTAATTTATAATAATCTAAATATTTTATTCCAGCTCTTTCAAATTCTGTACGCCCTCATCGGACTGAGCTGTGATTGGTTGACACTGAAAAACTCCTCGAACAAGAAATACAAAGTCCCGAGTTTCCTGACCGACACCAGGGACACCCTGTATTCCGCTATCATTTGGCCTTCCACTTTTGTAAGTATTCAATTTACTGAAAAATTAATAATTTAAAAATTTTATTTGGTTTTATAATTACAAGTTTACTGGGGACAAAAGAGCTGGCAGCTTCCTCGCTCAACGAATAAGCGTTGCGATTCAGCGAGGAAATGCTGCCAGCATCCTTGGCACTATGCCCCAGGGGCTCTCTTTAGAAATAGTTTTTAGGTTGTTTTTTTTTTGTTTTAGTTTTGTAGGTAGTTTTAATTTTAGGTTACTTTTTATTGTAAGTTTGGTGTTGATTAAATAAAACACTTTAATAAAAATTACAATATTTAAAATTAATCAATGTTAATCAATGTACTAGCGAATTGTTTAAATTCTAACGATCATCATGTCAATAAATATTTTTTAATTTTGCAGCAAGTGGCAACCCTATTCTGGCCTTTCTATCTCTACAACGTGCAACTGGTGTACCCTGTCTTCATAGATAGGGTTGTCACCCGTTTATCCAATCATATAATGCACAGCTTTATAATACCAATAGCTGTATGGGAGATGGTGATGAGGCCACAGAAAAAACCTCAGAGCGAAGCGAAGATTGTTAGTTTAATGTCGGTGTATACCATAGCTTATTGGGCTGTGTAAGTATTTTAAAAATGAAGATATGTTTGTTTTTCGATATCACTTTACGTAATGTGTGTTGTAAGACAACACATCCTCCAGACTGAGCATAGTAGCTCTACCCCCTCTGCCATGCATGCGGTAGTTTTACTCCATTTTCGACTCGAAAGTGTCTTTATGTGACGTCCGTGTCTTTGAACGGACCAATCACGGCACGGGACCTCGCTCACCTCGTCCCGCGCACCCCAGTATTTATGGCAGCATCGGTTTCATGAAATAATTGCTCTAATCTCCGTCTAGAGGATTCCTAGTCAAGTCCTAGTCTATGTAATCCATCTACCATACTCCTAAGTCCATTTTTGGAATCATCCGACATTCTGTACTTTTGGAATTAAGTACCCAAATAAATTTTAATTTCTGTACACAATGATTTATATTACTTAATAGTGATTCAGGCACTTTGTGAAAAAAATTGTATGAACTAGTCATCATACAAATCATAAATTATAAACCGTCTATTAGTAGCCACCGTCAAACTGGTTATCCTATACTAAAAAAGATGCTGCTTAATATTCACACAATCCAAAGGTAATCTTCAGAAATAGTTAATGTTTTTAAAATTTGGTTTACTTAAATTGTGTGAATAAATAAATAGAATTTAATCTTATTTCCTCGTTTAGTATGAGGTGGCCAGTAATATATATACTTATATCTTATATACATTTTTATATTTTATTTTTTATATTTTTCTTTTCAGATTATTCTACACATACATCGAGCAAGATTACTGGATATATCCTATATTTAAATATGTATATGGCACAATTTATTTACCATTACTTATATGCTATAGTTTACTACTTTTATTTATAAATTATAAGTCGCAATGGATTGTAATAGAGTTTTTGTATCCGTCAAAAAAAGTTAATAAAAAAGTGAAATAAATATCCTAAATAAAATAAATCGAAATAAATAACCTATCATTTGATTTTACGTTTAAGATATTAGGGGTAGAAATTAACATCCATAAATATTACAGCATTTTTTAAATAGGCCAGTAATAGACGATTTACCTTTCCTAAGCTTTAAAAATATAGATATACTTACTGAAATAAAATCGAAAGCTAATTTTTTTCAGAAAAGACAGTAAAATGACAAATAAATAACTTATGAACTAAATATATCTAAGACTAAAACTAAATTAAAACTAGTAACCCTAAATATATCTAAAATAGGAATATAAAAACTACTGAAAAAGGCCTCTCCGCGCTACACCCGGCGCAAAGGTGCCCATCACTCTCAAATAAAATATATGAAAAATGTTACAATATTTCAAACATATATTTTAGGGTCTTCGCTGTGATTTGTGAAAGATATGATCGCTGGGAGTATAGTATCATAAGATTTAATTATCATAAGTGTTCAAGTGGTATATTTATATCTGAATTATCTCATTATCTAAAACATCGATATATTATCATTATCAGTACTTATTAGTTTTCTTGACAATGCATTAAACTTTATCATTTCTTACTAAGCAAAGCACTTGCTGCATAATTAAATTAATCACCTAATTACGTTTAAAAATATCAACAGTGGAAATTACAACATACGCCTACTTCTCGGGACTTACCTTAATTTTCTTTTGTTTTTCTTCTTTTTTTTCTTTTCTTTTTAATGTGTATTCGTATATTATATATGTCGTGGTTTAGTACCCACAACACAAGCCTTATTGAGCTTACTGTGGGACTAGACGATCTGTGTAAAATTATCCTATAATATTTATTATTTATTTAATTATGTTCTTTAAAATTATAATTTTAATGACCTAATATAAGTGTAGAACTTTTACGAGTTTTAATTTAAGTGGCAAAATGGATTTTAATCATTTTATTGTCTCCATAGTTTCAAAAATATAATTATCTATTATAAAACAATATCCCCCGCCACGTTCGTCTGTATGTTCGAAATAAACTCAAAAAATACTTACTATTAATTGTAAACTCCGTGCATGTAAGGTGTGCAATAAAAAGTATTGTATTGTATATAATATTGTAATTACTGTACGGATTTTCATGCGGTTTTCACTTTTCAATAGTGATTCTTACCTTAAACAAGGTTTAAGTATAAAAATTAGGTTTTATGTAACTCGTGCGAAGCCGAGGCGGGTTGCTAGTTATTGGATAAAATCTAGACTAGCGCATAGTCACAAAGTGCAAGGTGTCGAGCACTAACAAACCAGGTAATACCTATCCTATCTGAAATTAAAGGGGTATCCAGACGGGACTGATGAAATCAGTCGATTTGTTCAGGAAAATAATTGGTCAATCTCCTCTAGCGTCCACACCTACACAAATTAAATCACCAATTTGCATTCTACTATGAAAATTCGCAATTTGTGTCCGCACCTGCTGATGTGATCGGGGAATCAAATTGGTATTTGCGTCCGCACGGTCCAGTTCGATCGGAGAATTTCACCAGATTGGCGAAAAATTGTCTCGTCTGGATACAGCTTAATTGTTATGTTAACATTGTGGCGTTATCGAAGATGGTTATATCGCTACAGAAGATGGTTATGGCGTTATAAAAAATGGTTATGGCGCCACAGAAGGTGGTTATTGAACTTATCAGGTTATAGAGATACTATGTTGTCTGTATTACTGTGGATATCCTGTTTGGTAAGTATTTTATAGCAGTTTATTTTTATTTATTTATTTATAAAAAGTTTACTAGTAAAAAAACCTGACCAAACCATTGACTTGATATAAAGTCATGGCGTGTGTGACACTAATTATATGACTTTATGTCAAGTCAATGGTGGCGGAAAGATTAAACTAGTGTCTTTTCGCGGTTTTGCTTCGCGGCATTAAAAAAATGAACTAGGTACTTCTATCAGGCCTGGCTCACTCCGCGATTTCGTCGCTTTGCTACAGGTAGCTAAAAGTAGCCATTCCACACCAATTTTGGGGAAAGCCATAAGCCGCGCGTGGCACTGTGGCCACCTAGCGGCCATATCTGTGCTGATCGTAACAGACGCGTTTTGTTAGAGAGTGAGTCTTCTGTACCTAGTACTATTATTTATTCTGTGCTTCTATTTAAATTTCAATTTTAATGAATATCCTCTTGTCTTGTTTACAGATATTTATCACAGTATTTTGGCTCTTATTCTTATATGACGTAAGCGTTATATTCGTGGGCTTTATGTATGGTACACTATCAAACCATTTAGATAATATGTTGTACCTGGCTATTTAAATGCATTAAAAAGTATACAAGCAAAAACATACAGTCTTAAGAGACACAAATCTAACCGTCACCGTATAATTGAAGTAAGTAAGTTGACTCTAAATTTACTAAGGCCCACTGCACCATTCCACTAACCCGGGGTTAACCGGTTAAACCTGGAGTTACCATGGTTACCAGTACAATTTGACATTAAGTTAATGGTTTAACCGCTTAACTACGGGTTAGTGGAATAGGGCATGTGGTGGTTACATACATTGATTAGCATACACAACGGATTTCAAAATCTGAAACTATGTTCATTCAAATATAAACTCTAAAACTTTGTAATAAAGTCGAATATTCACTACACGCTCTCACACTTAATTGTCAAAATGGCTTACAGACTACAACTTTTCCATTAAGATACACCCTTTTTGAAATTAGAACTACACACAGTTATCATCGAACTGCGTGAACCCTACACGATAATTTAATATTACACATTCAAAAATACACCTAGTCTTTTAGCAAATTAAGTCGAAAATCGAATAAACGTGTTAGTGACTTAAGATCTTATGGTTTGCTATAATGGACCAGCATAGTTTGAACTCCCTCGATTCTCTTGTCTAGTAATTTAATGGTAATAAAAGTGTGTCCGAACTAAATAAGAGATCTTTTTAAAGTGGTCGCTGGTTCCGTTATGTTACCCACTACTCAGTGACGGGTATTGCTTTAAGTGGAGTGGACATGTATTAGTTTTAGTGTTTTTAAAGAAATTATAAAGGTACGGATGTGTTTTAAAATGTCCATGCGTGTACATAAGTGAAATTCAGTGATAACGTGTTCTAATGTTTATAAATGAATGAGTATTTGTGATTTTAATAAAATATAATACCAGCTTTGAGTAATTAAATTGATTTTGATAGATGAGGTTATTGTCTTATTGTTCTTGATAAATGTAATTGATAGATCGTTTTATATATAGAGTGTTTCATAGATCTACGATTTTTGTTTATTCACAATCTATTCATGTCAATTATGAAAAAAACGGCATAAAACATCACGTTTGTTGTTTGGGAGCCCCACTTAAATATTTATTTTATTCTATTTTTAGTATTTGTTGT
The DNA here is from genome assembly GCF_963556715.1 of Cydia fagiglandana. NCBI lineage: Eukaryota > Metazoa > Arthropoda > Insecta > Lepidoptera > Tortricidae > Cydia > Cydia fagiglandana. The sequence continues at coordinate 3,194,033 of NC_085956.1, forward strand.
TACATATAGCGGTAACAGAAATATTATCATCTGTGTAAATTTCAACTAATCTAGTTATCACGATTCATGAGTTATAGCCTGTTGACAGACAGACGAACGGACAGACTGAGTGGAGTCTTAGTAATAGGGTTCAGTTTTACCCTTTGGGTACGGGACCCTAAAAAGATTACAATTTGCACCTAACGCTATAAATGCTGAATATATATTTGCATCTGACTGAATAAATTGTGTCATTAGTAAATTTCATTTTAAAAAAGGTAATCGATATTAAACTTTCCTGAGACATATTTTATTTTTAATAGCGACTAAAAATTCAAGTGAGTGAAACAATTTAAAAAAGGTAGGTAATTATAGTTTTTTTTACAAGAAAACTACTTATCATTCAACTTTTGCCAATAAACATGATGATATTGTGAATAGAGTTATCAATGTTATATTCTAAACGTACAAATAAACAGTCAGTAAAAATATGAATGTGGAATTCGAACATTAACAAAGAAACTTGTAAAACTAGTTTTAACTTTAATCCTTTGAGCCCCGTGAATGCCTAATCACGCTGATGGCCGTACCTTCTGCCCGATTCAGAACTTTAAGATAAGTCAATTCAAGATCTAGAAACGATATGGATTAGATGTGTCAGTGTCAAAAGTGACGTTTTTATTTGAAGAAACGTTACATTTGACTCTGATATATCTAATTCATATCGTTTCTAGATCTATTAACTGACGTGTCTTAAAGTTCGAATCGAGCCGGCTCCATGACGTTAATGAAATTTTTAAGACGAAAGTGAGTGAGAGGACCCGCGCGAAATCGCCTTTTCATATCTACAAACGTACGACGCGATTCAGAAAATGTTTTAGAGATTCACTAGATATGAAATAGTAAAGATATGTGACGTTCCACGGCAAAAGATACCTTATAGCGGCTGGCGCTTACAATATTATTAACCCCGCTACAATATTCAGCCGGGGCAATGGTACCTTTTGCCATGGAATATCACATATCTTTACTATTTCATATCTAGTGAATCTCTAATTAATCGCGGCGTAAGATACGTCAATTCAAGATCTAGAAACGATATGGATTACATGTGTCAGTGTCAAAAGTGACGTTTTCGTTTGCTTGCTACTACTTTAGGATTTTTTCGATTTTTTAATTATTATAAAACTTAGGAGTTATAAAATTTACATGAAATCGGTTTTTCGTTCCTATTTTTTACAATATTCACAAAAATTTTAAAAAGTCTAAACGTAAGGGCATAGCTATGGTACACAATACACCAAATTATGTACAAAAAATAGTTTTGTTTTTTCGGGTAGTTTTTATTGGTTAACCAACCAAATACAAAACCGCCTGGATCTGTCACTGAACGACCTGACTTTAACCTATATTATTTGATCATATAATGCTTTCATCTACCCTCAACTGGCTTAAGGAGCTATTTGAGGGAAATTTTGTTTACTTTCGTTCAAATACCTAATAAAGTTACTATACTATAGTATAACTAGTCATTCCTTTTTAAAAGCTAATAAGAAACCTTATTTTTTTCAGCATAATGTCGAAACTGGGCTACCTCCGATTGCTAGGTTACGTGACCACACTAACTATGCACATAGGCAATTTAGTGTACGTAGGAATGAATCTGACAGAAGATGTTCTGGAAGACAAGAGAGTAAGAATTTTTGGTGAGACGAGAAGAAGATATTTCACCTGCTGGACTTTCGTGAGTATTGTATACATTTTAACAGTACATCCAAAAAGAATAGATAGCATAGTCATTTTGTAGTCACAGTAAATTTAATGCCATCTATCGACACACGACTAAAACTAAAAATGAAAACGTATAAAATTATCAAAAAAATGTATAAATGATTGATATGGATAAATGATTTTATTATTTTTATATGATATAAAAATGTTAATTCACTCATATCTATATGTTAAAATTGTTAAATATGAAACGTTGCCGTTACGCCATCTAGCCGAGCATAGGCAAAGTGTGCGGCATCTATCCGAGAATGATTTTTTCTTGAATTCCGAGGCACGTTTTTTCCTTAGACTTTATTCATCTTAATACGAAGTTACATATGTCTTTGGTACATCTGATGCTACATTATGACACCAGGTGTTATAATAAGCACATTACGTAACTACGTCGAACACTTAAAGGGCCATATGTCCTGTAATAGTACATGATGAAATTACTTTTTCGCACGTGTATTGTACAACGTTTTACAGTACATTAAGATTATTTTATTTTATTATTTTAAGGCCCTTTAAATTTTCGAGATACGCACTTATAGTAATAAACTTTCTTGTATAAATCTTTTCTGGGTCTTTGAAATTCTTTCCAATTTACTTTGATTATCGATCTGATTCTCACTTTAAGATACGTCAAAAATTCGATAAAGATACGATGTGGATCGGATGTGTCAGTGTCAGAAGTGACGTTTGTTCAAACAAAATTGCATTAACCTCTAGCCGCCCGGATACCTATAACAAGGTCTCCTGTTCCATCCTAATTTGAACTTTGTGTTGACACAATAAAATTTCATTTTGCTTGGCAAGGTTTGACGTATGGGTGGCTAGAGGTTATAAACGTCTTCTTTTTTAATAATAATTATAATAATTATAATAGTCCCAATGCCTGCTGCGACCGGTTCATGGGTGTCTATTGTTGCGCCTGTGAACGGGTTCCAGCAGGCGTTCTACATGACATTAAAGCTCTCCAAGGGGCCTCTACGTGTTGGATCTATATCCCCACGCAAGCCTATCAAAAGACCGGGATTTATAGGCCCGTGAAATCCAAAAGGAGACACATTATAATAATAAAATGCTTTATTGCACACTACAAAAGACGTCTTTTTTTCAGTTCCTTCACATGATATACGCCATAGTTGGGTTAACCTGCGAAATCTTGCTAATAATGAACAGTAATATAAAGAACTACAGCCTTCCCAAACACTTGAAAGGATGTAGAGATACTATGTTTGCCGCTCTACTATGGCCGGCTTCTCTGGTAAGTAGCGGGGTTTATTTTTAGGGTTATGTACCTAAAGGGTAACAAGTGCGAGTCGGACTCGCTCACGAAGGGTTCCGTACCATAATGAAAAAAAATCGGAAAAAATGCAGAAAAAAAAACGGTCACCCATCCAAGTACTGACCACGCCCGACGTTGCTTAACTTTGGTCAAAAATCACGTTTGTTGTATGGGAGCCCCATTTAAATCTTTATTTTATTCTGTTTTTAGTATTTGTTGTTATAGCGGCAATAGAAATACATCATCTGTGAAAATTTCAACTGTCTAGCTATCACGGTTCGTGAGATACAGCCTGGTGACAGACAGACGGACGGACGGACGGACGGACAGCGACGTCTTAGTAATAGGGTCCCGTTTTACCTTTTGGGTACGGAACCCTAAAAACTGGACCCTATTACTATGTCTCCACTGTCCGTCTGTCTGTCTGCCTCCAGGCTGTATCTCAAGAACCGTGATCGTGATAGGGGGCTGTTCATAAATTACGTCATCGATTTTTGACCCCCTCCCCCCCTCCCTAATATCACCCAAAAATCATGCTTCGAATGACCCCGTTTCCCCCCTACGTCATGCTACCATCATCGGCATCATCCGATGTCCAGACCCCCCCCCCCCTAATTCGAAATGACGTAATTTATGAATAGCCCCTAGCTAGACAGTTGAAATTTTCACAGATGATGTATTTCTGTTGCCGCTATAACAACAACAAATACTGAAAAGTACGAAACCCTCGGCGGGCGAGTCCGACTCGCATTTGTCCGGTTTTTTATCGTTATTATCTGTGTCGAAAGTGTAACGAAAACAACACATTAGGTACCTACCTAAATAAGTTACCCCAATGGTAATGTGAAAGGCAGTTGGTGTGACATGGTAGCAAAATTATTTCCACCTTGTTAACACACTTGAATCCCTCACTACGGGATTCTATTTCATAGAGTCCTTCGCTTCGTTCAGGATTCCATATACGCCATCGCCGTAAATATGTCATTTACTCATTTAGCTCCCTTTGTGACGATCTACGATTGTAAACTCGACCGTCCTGTAGGTACAGTCGCCATCAGATATATCTGAGTGGCCGAGGTGCCCAAAAATATCTGAACACGCACTCTAACGCCTCGACAATGACCTGGCGTGTGCAGTTATTTGTGAGCACCTTGGCCGCTCCAATATATTTGATGGTTATGTTATGTATCACATTTTAATGTTTTTTTTTTTAATCCACAGCTCGTGTTCACAGTATTCTGGTCCCTATTCCTATACGACCGAAGCCTCATTTTCCCTGACTTCATCGACAAGGTGCTCACGCCCACATCTAACCACATCATGCACACGGCGATCGTGCCGACGGTGCTGTGGGAGATATTGCTACAGCCGAGATTCGAACCCAGGTCCCATGTGAAGAATGTGGCGCATCTGGTTGTTTACATGTTGGTGTATTTGGGAGTGTAAGTATATTATAAATGGCGAGTACTACGTTTCTTTGATTACTCAATAACGAGACTTGGTCTATCCCGAGCAGATGGCGATAGTTTTTGATATTTAACAAGTTTAACACATATCTCATACACCACGTTGCGCTCCAAAACACAAATCGTCGATGTAGCTCGGAAGGCGGCCAAGCTAAAATGGGACTGGGCTGGTCACGTCTGCCGAATGCCGAATGAGTTGTGGGGCAAAATTGCTACAGAGTGGGAGCCCGAAAACTCAAATCGGGGAGTTGGCAGACCCCGCCGGCGATGGCGGGATGAACTAGACTCCGTTTTTAAGGAGTGGCCAGACACAGGAGAGGAAAGAGATCTCTGGAGAAATTGGGGGAGGCCTTTGCCCAGCAGTGGGACACGTAAGGCCCCAAATAATAATAATCCAAATAAGCCCACAGGGCAGCTTGTGGGGAGCTGTTGGGGAGTAACGACCCCACGGACCCGAGTGCTCCCGAGAGTCGGTCAGGGTCTCCGTCTCCGGCGTGTCTTCGTCGGTCGGAGTGGACCCCAAGGGGACCCGCAGGACTCTCAGCTCTGGCTTGCCTTAATTGGCCGTCCAGAGAGGAGTCGCTAGAGCTATATGCTCCAGGGGTGGAAGTGAAAGATGCATAAGACACGAGTTGGCACAGTGGCTGTTACCAGCCACTGGGTAGAAAGCGGCGCACACCTCTCGACACCCCTGAGCCGCTCACACCGATGTTGCTCCTGGTCGTCTTCGCGGCGGCAGTTTCAGGGGCCCATCTAGTCAGCGGCGAGTCACCGCCTGCCTCGATGACGGTGTTTACATTGTTATGGCAGGTGTCCGGACCTCTTTTACAATAGCCCAGTCTCATTGTCCACCCAAACTTCAATCCATGGACCGGAATACTATTCACTTTTTCTACAATAGTCCCAATGCCTGCTGCGACCGGTTCATGGGTGTCTATTGTTGCGCCTGCGAACGGGTTCCAGCAGGCGTTCTACATGACATTAAAGCTCTCCAAGGGGCCTCTACGTGTTGGATCTATATCCCCACGCAAGCCTATCAAAAGACCGGGATTTATAGGCCCGTGAAATCCAAAAGGAGATCCAAATAATAACACATATCTGTGAAAGAATAAGGGTCTTATGCGCACTGCCAAGGAATGGAATTCCTTGCCGGCGTCTATATTTCCGTGTTCTTATAACCCGGCAACCTTCAAATCAAGAGTCAACAGACACCTTCTGGGCGAGCTCGCTCCATCGTAGGCCACGTCTACGTCTACGCCTCGGCTAGTCTGTGGCCATCCATTCATAATAAAAAAAAAAGTCAAATGGTGTGCTAAAAATTTACACATCTGTCGAAAGATGGCAGTAAATTCACTGTGACTACATAATTTACTTTGACGTTCCGCCTCTATTTCAAGTTCTCTTTGATCGAATGTACCTAGAGAATACTAGAGATAATCACTTATACTCGTACCTTATAAAACAAAGTCCCTCGTCGCTTCTGTCTGTTTGTGTGTTTGTTCGCGATAAACTCAAAAACTACTGAACGGATTTTCATGCGGTTTCACCTATCAATAGAGTGATTCTTGAGAAAGGTTTAGGTGTATAATTTGTTAACCCGTGCGAAGCCGGGGCGGGCCACTAGTACTTTAATAAGAAGCAATGTTGTTTATTAACAAATACATAATATTAACAAAAATAATAGATAATATAGAGGGGTCCTGTCATTGTCAAGTTTGTAGTCACTGCCATCTATCGACACACGATTAAAACTTAAAATAAAATTAAAAATGTATAAAATAATCAAAATATATTTACGGATAAATGATTCTTGTAACAATACTAATTCTCACAGCGCGCGGGCTCGAATACTTTCTCGCTCGCACAGTACTGCGTCACACCGGCCAGCCACCGAGGAGCACCGAGCGCGTACGACGATCGCCGACCGGACGGTATAAAAGCCGCATCCCGCGCCGCATCAGGACACATTCCAGCTAGCGACTGCCTTAGCGATAGGTACACCTCTGTCCTTTGGCTAGTCATAATGAGTCTGGAGTTCGATAGCCACTTGCAGTCTTCTCCCTGACCTTCCTAGGTTTAGCTAGTGCCTTGGCGATAGGTTCCCGACTGTCCCTTGGCAATTTGCATCGGTAACAGGCGTGCTCAACCTTGCCGTCTGTTATTCGATATTAAGTTAGTTAGGAAGTAACCAGTTTTGTATGAACCCATAAATGTATGCACCTATACGTATAAGTTTTCATAGTCAATAAAAGTATCGTTGACATTGGCGTTTGAGTGAAACTCCCACCTACCCTACATTCTTAATTTTTATTGCTCCATACTGAACCATGTTCTTTCACTGATATGTGTTAAAATTGTTAAATACGAAACGGTGTCGTTAACGCCATCTAGCCGAGAATAGGTCAAAGGTAATAGTGCCATCTATTCGAGAATTACTTTTTCTTGACCGTCCGAGGCACGTTTTTTTCTTAGACTTTATTTATCTTATACGGAGTTATATATATCTCTAATATTAATAATAATACCAAATTTTATTTGTTACAGGTTCATCTATACCTACATCGAGCGAGGTATATGGTTATACCCCATATTCAAGAAGTTATACGGAACGATATATTTCCCTGTAACTATGTTGATAATTTTCGTTCTTTTATTGATATTTTATCGCATTCAATGGAGAATTTCCTATTTAATCTATGGTAAGGAGAAAACGAAAAAAGAAAAGGCTAAAAAAATACGTTAATTAGTAATAAGCGATTTAGTAGTTTCGATTTAAAATATCTCGATCTTGACTTTGTGTATCTTTTTTTTTCTATTCTGAGCTTTAATAAAGAGGGTACGTATGGGTCGTTAAATATATTTTTATTAAATATTTTGTACTAAATACCTTGTTTTATTGTAACTAATCTTTAAAATGTAAATAGTATATGTTTTTTTTCATGTAAGTAATAAAAATATAAGTAAAAACTAAAACTATCGTAAGGCCCTGTCTAGCACTACTACTACCATACTGCAAAACGTAATTCAAGACAAAAAAAGTGGAAAATGTTTTTACTAGCGCGTCTTTTTTAAAATCGTAGGAGTAAAATTACTAATAAATAAATTATCTTAGCTTGATTATTTATCAAAAGGAATTTACTATTTTACAAACAAATTATTGCAGTGGCAACATTGTCTTACTGTTTTTGGTCTTGAATTACGTTTTGCAGTTTAGCTATTTGACCTGCGGTAAAGTAATCCCCAGCAGCCGGTATCCATCTTTATTCACGTGATAAAATAACTGTCACTATTTAAGATCCGTGGTGAAAGTGACGGACACCGTTTTATCACGCTGTCGCATAGACAAGAACGACCATCATATCCGTACTGGATAACGCCACATGAGAACGCCAGCTTCATTGTCATGTAACCATATACCCTTCGGATCATAAAATAATATAGGTACTTAAACGAAAAAAAATCTCGGCCACTCGTTCATTGACATACATTGTACCAGTTCACACAAGAGAAAAACCATACACCTGCAAGATCTGCCATGATACTGCGAATTCATGGAATTTAAATCAACTGCATTGTACACACATTTTCAATCTCTCACGTTTTCTTACATTATTTAAAGAGAAGATATGCCTAACAATAAAAACTACAAATACGTATTTTTAGTAGGTAAGTAAATTATTAAGAAACTTTTGGGTACAGTCAGCAGCGAAGTTACTAAGCGGGCCATGTGTTCAAAATGATCTTGACTCGATTTTATTGTTAAGAGAATAAGAGCTTGTCAAGGTAATTTTGAACACGTCGCCCGCTTAGCAACTTCTGCTGCTGACTGTACGTAGAATCATTTTAAGACAGACTAGATTTAGGGAAGTAAAGGGATATATAAATAAAACGCTCTTCTTGCAAGTGATTCGAGAATAATTAAAACAATGTAACATTTATTCACTATTGGTTCTCAAACTCCATTTTTCTACTTTTTAGGTACAATTGTTTTGTATTGAGTTATAAATCAACAAAGCTTTAGTCCAAACTGACAGAAAACTGACATTACACTGCCACAGGAAGAAATCTCGCAAGAGTCATGTGAGTGAATTATAAAAAAATTGTATATAGTTAAGCACCTGTAATTAGTATAAAGTTAATTGATTCCATTGTGTTACCACAGTTAAGCCATTTCTATTCAAGTTAGATGCATGAAAGTGTGTTAGCGTATGCTATAGACTTATATGTGTACGAATTCAGTACAATAAATACAATACAACTTACATATTATGTATAGTTAATTTTCGTAACACAAATGAATCAATTAAGTTAAGACTAATTACAGCTTCTTAACTGCGCTTAGTTACCTACGTACAAGTTTTTTGCAATTCACTCATGTCCAATTCAGTTTTCTGCCAATTTCAACATGCAAAATATGTTTTTTTATATATTCTGATTTTTACATAGATATATGTTATTTTTTTATATTTGTTTCTCTTCAATATGTTCAGGTAATGTGTAAAAATACTTAATACTCTTAACAAATCAATATTTTGATAATATAAATCATCTTTTAGAAAAACAAGGTACAAAACGCCATTACCGCGATACCCGTTTCGCCGAAGGTACCTTTAAGTATAAAATAGAAGGTCTCTTTTTAAAAAAAATCGACACCAAAACTTAAAAAACTAATTACACACACTCAACCACCAGATTTTTCATTTACCACTCATTTTTGCCAATACGCTAAAACTATCCATGTGTCCAAATCTATATATAGTTTTAGTGAAAATTTAGCAAAACATAGTACAAAAGTTTTAGAAATATCGACTAAAAAACTACCCAGCAATTAAAACGTTTACCCTATATCTATCACTATCGCACTAACATCCCTCTAATGTGTGCGAAAGAGAGAAGTTATATTCGCTTCAAGATGCACCAATCGCAAAGTGTAAAAATCAGGACACGAAGGACGTTTTGGAGAAGTTAATTCGGAATCAAGAAATGAGAGAACCACTTAATACAGATGTAGTGTATAATTATTTTCCATCGTATTTCACGGAAACGTACGAACGTGTTTTGCTATTTCATTCTCGGCAGGCGTGGCTCACTCCGCGATTTCTTCGCGTCGCAAAAAATAGCTACGAGTACATCCGTTTCACACCAATTTTGGTGGCTAGCCATAAGCCGCGCGTAGCGCTTGCATCACCTAGCGGTCATATCAGTCCTAATCGTAACAGACGCGTTTTGTTCAGAGTGAATCTTCTGTACTATTATTTATTCTGTGGTCTCGGTGCAAAAAGTACTGAGGTTGCCTGAAGTAGCATGACAAATACGAACGTTTCCGAGAATATACGATGGAAAACAATTGTGCACTACATCTGTAGGTATATTCTTTTCATTTTGGCCTATTTATTCCATTTCCGTCAAGTAAAAAGAAAGTCTTTTTCATCATCTCGCCGTTTTCATTTTATCGCAAAAAATAAGAATATTTTTTTAACAGTTGCGAAAGGATACAATATTTTGAATTCGTATATATTTTTAAAAATACAACCGACATCAACGGACCTTGACTAAATTTAAAATAAGTAAATAAACTACCCAGCAATAACTCATAATCTTGAAAAAAATATTGCAAAAAAATACAAAATACGAATGACTTTTGTCATTGTAATTTTGTATTTTTATCGGTTGCAACATAATTTCTACTTGTAGACTAATAACATTGCAATTAAATAGACGAAAAAGGAATAGCCTAGCGTAAAACGCTTAAAAACTAAAGTACATTTTTTTTGTACTTTTTATATTTTTTTTACCAAACGCCCATTCATATTTTCATTTGACATGATTCGGATTTCGTGTTAGGCATGCGCGAAATTTCAGCCAATTTTTTCAGTCTTAGTGTTCTAAAAACTTTATTTTCATTTATAATTAATCGACATTAAATTTAAAATTATTGTTTTAACTCGAAAGCTAAAACGACACAAACATACTATGTGCGCCTAGTTTACTCGCCTAAATTAATTGTGTATTATCATGAAAATGACGTATTAGAAACATATGATCTTATATCTAAAGATAGGTTATACATACACGCTCCAAAACTGATGCACTCACCTTGTGACAATTGTACAAGTTGCCTTTAGTCGCGCCCATGCAGGCGAGAAGTGTGGACGTGCTAGCGAGCTCCCGCATACCGAAAGAGAAGACAAGGTTATGTTTAACAACGAGTATGACAAAGATGAATGGAATGCGAAAATTAATAAAAAATAACAGATTTCTTCGTAGGTATAGAAATAAATATGGAAGTGTTTTTTGTGCTCCTTATGTATGAGTATAACCTATCTTTAGTTATATAATATCATTGTTTGAAACATGGAAATATATCTTATTTAATGCAAAGCCTCAACAGTGATATTATTGTTTGATGTACCATTATAATCGAAATAAAAAATATATATCCACTAATTATATATGTATTATAAAATAAAACTTTTGAACCACCCGTATATTTTATTATTATATTATGTTCTCACTATTTATTTATGATTAACCTTAATATAGCTTAATCGCAGAAAAGTATATGCGTGATATATGTCAAAATAGGAACGCAAAGTAAAATAAAACAAAAAAAACTATAGACAATAACAGATTGCTTTATTTAACAAAAAATATATAATATATAGAAAGGAAAAACAATGTAATTCACGTGATCTTGAAGACTCCCGTCTTTGTGGAACAATTGTTTTTTTTAATAGAATGTAAAATTAAAAATAACCCATCGAACCTTATAATATTGAATATAAAATACATAATATACGATTAATAGCTATTTACAAAATACGAGTTAAGATTTATACTTTTTTAACATTATAATATAAACCAGTCTATAGTAAAGGCTATTCGACAAAACTTAGCGTAAGTGTTAGAAAATTGATGATTATTAAATACATCTAATTGATTTAGCAGGCAATTGTAAAAAATACGTACAGCGGTCAAAAAAAAAACGTCGAAAATAAAAATAAAAATTACGTATTAAAAATGTACTTTTGACATGCGATTGTACTAAATCAATGCAATTATTATATTTAATTATTATGCAGTCAATCAAATCAGACATGGCACCAAGGCGAAGAAAAGTGCAAAAAAATGAGATCAAATTTATACTACGAAAATAAATTGCCTGCTAATTATACGAAAATTAATTTTGTCCGTACAAATTTTGTTTTATCATTAAAAAATGTTCGACTGTAATTTTGTTCAATGCACCGCGTAATAATACGTTACAATCCAAACTTATTATTATTTTAAATTACATTATTATTCTTGAATTATTACAACGCCTTAGCATACCTCGTGTTTTAGACATGGCCAAAAATATTAATAATCTTTAATAAAAGTCAAAATTCTATTTCCTTTTTCGGTACACGTATGGATTTAATGTTTTATATTTTCTGTTTCAGTCAATTTTTAGAGCTCCGTACAAAACTTTGTTCACGGAGCTCTTAATATTTTATTTATATTTTTGGCCATGTTTTTTAAAAGGTACATTAGGTACAAGAAAGTCATTAAGCGAACATAAACTTATAAAAAGGGGCAGTATCGTGTATTCCTATTTTACAAAATAACCGACAGTCTACATCGAATACAAAACATCATTAATAATCATTTGAAATAAATAACAAGTTACAATTCTCTTTAAAAAAACTGTTAAAATTAATATAAAAGACCTACTCATAAGGGTTTCATTAAAAAAAACTGTTGTGTGATCTACATCTTGCTACACCGTTATAACTTCTTTATTTATTTCTTAATAAAAACTCTATTACTATTATTATATTTTTATAATAATAATTATTATTTCTTCATCCAAGTTAGATACACTTTATGATAATTATATTACGACACGCCATTATACAAAATACACAATAAAACATATAATGGAATGTATTATTATGTACTTTTATACAGGCAACTAAACCAGTAAACAGTGTTCGTATCTACATTATAATTTGCTATGTATAACATAAACATAACAAATAAAAAATACAAGTTCCGGTTTAAGGCGAAACTAAAGATACCTACATGTCCCTAGATTAAATTTGAGAATTAAATAAACATTTAAATATTAATATTGTACGTACGTACCTATACGTAAATATCATTATAACAGTCTCAAAGTACATACATACAATTATAAATAGGTTAACAAATAACGTTTAGGTATCTTTAGTCAAGCGGAGCCTACAGCTGTCATTTGACAGAAAATACGTCGTCTCAGGGCAATGGGCAGAGATCTACGTACACGTCACATCAGTGTACACAATTATACGACACGTACCCGTTTTGTACCGCGTACACTTCCGACGTGCAGACATTTTCACCAAGGCATACACGTTTTAATCTTATACACGATTGTACGTATATCCGTTTTAATGTGTACCCGTTGCTATTTCTACTGCATGCACACGACGCGTACAGGACACGAAGATGTACACGATTAAACATCGTGTACCCGTTTATACAATGTGTGCCCGTTGCTATTTCTACGGTGTGCACACGATTACACGAAGAGGTACACAGTTATACGGCGTGTACCCGTTTAGACGTGGTAGTCGAGCACGCTGTCTAGAGAGAAGAGCTCCTTGTAGAGCGCGGGGAATACGTGGTGGGGGTGCGCGGCCTTGAAGCGGCACAGCGCTTCGAGGTGCATCAGGGACAATTCTCTGTAAACAAATAATACACATATAATATACACATACACAGCCAGCCTTATTCCACAGAGTTCGGATCTGGGTGATCTAGCCTAATACATATACACATATTTTTTAGGTATTAGTTTTAGTTTTGTAGGTATTTTTAATTTTAGGTTACTTTTTATTCTAAGTTTGTTATTAATTATGTTTATGGTTATAAAAAATAAAAATACACATATTATAGTAAAGCTAAATTCGGATAATTTTTAGGGTTCCTTACCCAACGAGTAAAAACGGGACCCTATTACTGAGACTCCATTTTATTATTATTTATATTTATTTAATTAAGTAAAACTACCTGAAATAAAGAGTCTTAATGATGAACACTTTTGATTTATTGATTATTTTAGCTGTTGTAATTGTAGCACCACTCACAATCTCTCTGCTTAGCCTTAAGGTTGACTGGTAGAGAATGCCTTATGGCATTAAGTCCGCCTTTTGTACTATAACGTTTTTCTTTTGCGCAATAAAGATTAAATAAATAAATAAACACTAAGTTTGAGCATAATAATAATTACCTGAAAGTAGGTATCTTTGCCAGAAGTGTGTCGAGTACTGTGACGTCACCCTTCAGAGGCGCGTGATTGGTCTCGATCTCGTGCCGCATGGCCGCCATGGACATGTTGAACAGGCACTGGATCTCCGGGTTGCCGCGTACGCCGTGGCGCTCTGAACAGGTTGAAAAACGAGATTAAAAATTTGTAACTATTTTTAGAGCAGACCATAATCCACTTTTCATGTAACGATTAAATTCTATTCATTGAGAGGAAAGGGGACGGCTGTTTCTCAATACACCATTATTCTCTCTCGATATTGACATTATGGAAAACATTTTTAAATAATTGGATGTATATGCCTCTACGTTTGTCTTTTTTCGATTTTTTGATAATGGTAAAAATTAGGAGCGTACACAATTAAACATCGTGTACCCCTTTTATACAATGTGTACCCGTTGCTATTTCTACGATATGCGCACGATTACACGAAGAGGTACACAGTTATACGGCGTGTACCCGTTTAGACGTGGTAGTCGAGCACGTTGCCTAGAGAGAAGAGCTCTTTGTAGAGCGCGCCTTGTTTGCAGTTTAGAGTTTAGAATATTACCTGGCCACAGCAGCACCAGGCTCTGGTAGAGCGCTAGTTCAGTCTCAGTAAGCTTCAGGCGGGCGATGGTCTTCCCGCCACCAGCGCCATGTCACGTAATGTGTACCCGTAGCTATTTCTACTGCATGCATACGACGCGTACAGGACACGAAGACGTATACAATTAAACATCGTGTACCCCTTTTATACAATGTGTACCCGTTGCTATTTCTACGGTATGCGCACGATTACACGAAGAGGTACACAGTTATACGGCGTGTACCCGTTTAGACGTGGTAGTCGAGCACGTTGCCTAGAGAGAAGAGCTCCTTGTAGAGCGCGCCTTGTTTGCAGTTTAGAGTTTAGAATATTACCTGGCCACAGCAGCACCAGGCTCTGGTAGAGCGCTAGTTCAGTCTCAGTAAGCTTCAGGCGGGCGATGGTCTTGGCGGCGTCGAAGATTCCCACCACCAGCGCCATGTCACGGGGGTCGCTGTAACAAGATAACAATTAAATTAAAAAAACCGGCCAAGTGCGAGTCTGCCTCGCGCACGAAGGGTTCCGGACCATTACGCAAAAAACGGCAAAAAAATCACGTTTGTTGTATGAGAGCCCCACTTAAATATGTATATTATTCTGTTTTTAGTAGTTGTTTTATAGTGGCAACAGAAATACATCATCTGTGAAAATTTCAACTGTCTAGCTATCACGGATCATGAGATATGTCTGGTGACAGACAGACAGACGCACGGACAGTGGAGTCTTAGTAATAGGGTCCCGTTTTCTTTCCGAGTATAAAAGTATAAAGAGTAAACAATTACACTAACGATTTTACTGTGTGTACCATTTTGTCATGTGTAGGCGTTGCTATTGCTACGGTATATACACAATTATATGATGTTTACACGAAGATGTACACGATTATACGACGTGTACCCATTTGCATAATTGGTTGTTGTTGTACCCGTTGCTATTTCTACAGTGTCACAGACGAGTTAATGACACCTTTATCATCATCATCGGTATTTTAAGGGAATTATTAATAAATAAATTATACTTACCGTGCGTGTACACAATCTCTGATAGGCAACACGACGTCCCCGTAAAGCACGTTGTCTCTGTTCACGTCGATCAGTCGAGAGAGACGGACGATCGCTAGTTCAAACGAGCCTGGAGAAGAAAGAAAATAATTGAAAATTATTGGAAAAAAGTGGTTTGACGACCGGTCTGGCCTAGTGGGTAGTGGATAGGCAGGGTCTATGAAGCCGATGGCCCCGGGTTCGAATCCCGGTAAGGGCATTTATTTGTGTGATGGCACAGATATTTGTTCCTGAGTCATGGTTGTTTTCTATCTACATATAAGTATTTAACTATTTATACATTATATATATATCGTTCTCTAAGTACTCACAACATAAGCCTACTTGAGCTTACCGTGGGGGCTTAGTCAATTCGTGTAAAACAAATGTCCTATAATATTTATTTATATATTATAGGGCTCATATGTACGGGCGGTGTCTTTAATGGCTACTCTACACGATGGGCCAACGCCGACCACTCCAAGGGACGCAGCCATGCGGTAGAATGAGATAGTAATATCACTTGCTCCCTCTAACGCATAAATGCGTCCCTTGGAGTGGCCGGCGTTGGCCCATCGTGTAGAGGAGCCATAACATAAAAAAATCGACTTGGGTACAAGTCGATTTCTTTTTAAAAGCCAATAAAAAAAGACTCACCAGACTTGAGCAGCAGGATCTGATCGTCCTGCGTAAGTTTCATGAAACCGGGAATGAGTTTCGCGAACTCAATGATGTTCTGAATCATCCCCGTCAGTTTGTCCGCGCAGTCTAACCACATCTCCTCGTACGTCATCGAGCTGTAGCACAGTTGCCTGGAAAGAATATACGGATGGTAATTAAAGAGGTAATAATGGTTAAATGGGAGGTAATAAACGTGGGGAGGGGTTTCGGATGAATTTTGATGAATTTATGTGGTGATATCTACTGCTAAAATAAAATAAACTAACTTTGTCTATTGATAATAAATAATAAATTTATGTACTTATTTCTAACTCTAGAGCGAATGGTAAATAAATACATATAATATGCAAAGTAAATAATTATCTAATGTATAAAGTGAACTACGAATCAGTATAAAATGAAATTATGAATGACTACTTATAATTATATAAATAATATTAAGTATGTGGCTGTTCAAAACAAATAATGAAACAAATTTATAAATTAAACCACTCCTTTGAATTAACATTTTTTTCTTACGAATTAAAATGTATTTTTTAATTTTTGAGGCACATATAAAAAGCCTTTTTGGCTTGCTTGACTGCTTGCACAGTGCAATTCAGATAACTGAAAATGGGTTACCTGCTTTGTATAGTATATGTACCCATTCTATTGCTCTTAATTGTATTGTTTTGCCTTGGATAGCCACAAATAATGATACAATGGTTTTAATATTACGAAGCTACGTCCGCTTGGTCCTCAAATGGTGATGGGCGGTGATGGTGATGAAGTGATGCGCTGAAAAACCAGGCCAAAGCCCCACAATCTACCGAATACAATCATTATGACTTTTAATTAAATGTTAATTATAATTATACAACTGTTAATAAAGTTATACTGGAATTAATTAAAGTAATTAATTGTTGATTACCAATTGTTTTCAGGGCTGATTGTTAACGTCATGATTGTCATCGAGTTTGTTTTATGAGGTGATAAAAAAACAGAATCATTTATGTTGATTAAGGATAGGTGATATAAGATTAATTGTCGTAATTAAATTACCCAAGAGCAATTCGTGGTTTGAATAGCACGAAGTTACCGTTAGAAATCCAGCATTATTAGTTCGAACTAATGAGTTCCTTAAAAAAATATAATTACTTACAATTTTTTTTTTATATTTATCAACAAGATGATTATCGATGAAGGAAAACATGGCTAGGAAACTGGATTGAATAAGGTCTAAATAATCAGTCAGATGACAGTCGCTTTTGCAAAAAAAAAGAAATAAAGTTAGACCAAGATAAGACTGCAACGATTCTGATAGCACAAGCAGTGAAAATGTTATTTTAAACGTCAAGCTTGTATGAAACTATTACGCATAAATAACACTTGCACTGCGTGTGCTATCAAAATCGTTGCAGACTTATCTTGGTCTAAACTCTAACCGATTTGCAATACGGAAGTGATCCCATTAGTACTCCATAGAAAAAATGTACGGAGTACTTTCAGTCAGAAAAGCGGACTCTGTCGGAAAAGAAACTTATTTTTTTTTTTTGCAAACTATGCTATATATTAAGCTTAGAATAAATTTAAAGTGGAAAAACTACTGTCTTGGGTGAGACTTGAACTCACGGCCTCTGGATCGATACTCCAGCGCTCTGCCATCTGAGCCATCAAGACTCATCCATAGCGAGCAAATCTTTCCACCATATTGGGTCAAGGTGACAGCGACATCTATCGTAAGAATGTTACACTTAAACGGCTTAAGAAACTTACTTAGAGACATCGAGGGGTTTCCGAAACATCTCGTGAATGAACTCCAGCTTGGGGTTGGTGTTGGCGTGGGCCTCCGCCAGACTCTTCACAAGGACCTTGCTGATGTCGCCTTCCGCTGAAAAAGGGACCACAATCAAACTTGGTCTACACACACATGTAGGTATGTAGTACTAGAGGTATATCGACCGGGATATGAACCGTGATTACCTTTTGTATTCATTTAATAACTGGAGTGGCCTAAGGGCTTACCCCTCTGCCGAAAAACTTGCACAATTGTGCAAACTTTTGTATGGACTGACATGGCTATGTGTACGTTACGTACAAATGATGTAGAAATAGCAATACGTTTGCCGTCCCCTCCCCGTAAAAATCGGCAGACTGTTTCGTACAGGAAATGACAGCCAAGACGTCTCCAGATACTAAATGCTATACGTTTTTAGGGTTCCGTACTCAAAGGGTAAAACGGGACCCTATTACTAAGACTTCGCTGTCCGTCCGTCCGTCCGTCTGTCACCAGGCTGTATCTCACGAACCGTGATAGCTAGACAGTTGAAATTTTCACAGATGATGTATTTCTGTTGCCGCTATAACAACAAATACTAAAAACAGAATAAAATAAAGATTTAAATGGGGCTCCCCTACAACAAACGTGATTGTTGACCAAAGTTAAGCAACGTCGGGAGTGGTCAGTAGGTACTTGGATGGGTGACCGTTTTTTTTTTCTTTTTTTTTGTTTTTTTTTTTGCATTATGGTACGGAACCCTTCGTGCGCGAGTCCGACTCGCACTTGCCCGGTTTTTTATTGTTTTCGAGCCCCGGATATTTGACATCCACCCGCTATCATCAGAGAGCCTACCGCGAACCACGTTCTTCGTGTTGCCTCTCTGTTGCACTTGTAAATTCGTACGTAAGTGTAACAGGGAGGCAACACGTCGAATGTGGTTCCCGGTAGGCTCTCAGTTACCCGTGAACAAGATGCGTGTAACTGCGTCGAAATATCGGGAGCTCGAAAACAATACAAAAGGTAATCACGGTTCATGTCCCGGTCGATATAAGTCTAGTGAAATTAAATGTGAATCATTCAAAACCAGTGGCGTAGCGTGAACTAAACTAGCCGTGGTCGAAGTCGCATCTGCGAGGCCCTTTTCTTTCACTGTGCCCGAAGGGGCCTCGCGCAAGGCCTCCCTTGGGGCGCGAGGCCGTCTACCTACGCCACTGTTCAAAACTAGTAGGTATATAGCTAATTGGGAAGTGTTGTCTCTAACTATTGGTCTATTTATTATTTTAAATATTCATCATAGTAAAATAAATAAAAGAAAACGAATTTGATTATATGGAGTACTGAAACGTACGAAAGTGTCTCGCTATATCAGTCAGTCTCGGTACAAAAAGTACTGACGTTGACTGAAGTAGCATGACAAAATACGAACGTTTCCGAGAAAATACGATGGAAAACAATTATGCACTACATGTACCTAAAGACTAGGACTACAATGTAGTCATATCAGTTAGGAATATAATAGACCTTTCTGAAAGCATATAACTATATAAATAGGTTCAAAATGTACTACTTCTTTGACAACAAAGATGCATTTAATTATTAATGTAACATAACAACTAGGTAATAACATAAATAATATAAAAACATATCGAACATAAACGTGTCTAACAAAAATAATAAATGCACTACTAAACACTACACTAAACGCAACCGAAAAAAATGAATAATAGCTTGGCAACCAATGGTATCCACTCACAAGGAAGATCGTCGCTCGAATGGCTTGAGCCCTGATGTCGTCTGTTCGTCACTGCATTCGGATTCACCATTCCCATCCCACTCATATTCAAGTTCAACGGATCCATCAACCTTCCATGTCCACTGCTGGATGTCAGATCATCCGGGCTTAGCTCCTCACTAGTTAAAGACACTGAGCTCTGTCCGCTAACAAGCACAGAATTCTGTATGTCCATTGGACTGTGTTGTAAATTCGAAGGGCTGTGAAGGAATGTCGTTGAATCAACATAACTGGCAACCAGATTATCCACTCCTAGTGACGTCTCCGGTTTTATCTCCTGTTTTATATTAATAACTCCACTGGATATAGAGGCGGGGGATTGGATCCTGTCCGGCTCGTATCTGTCGAAGTCCTGCAGTCTCCGCGGGATCTCATTCACGGTTGCCTGTCGCATGGATGTCGTGGATGTGGTTGCCGTGGATGTGGATGTCGATCCTGACGGCCGGACGACCGTGGTTCCTTTTTCGTCTATATGTACAATGTGGAATGTTAGTATTTACCTAACTGTGACTATATTTTGCGTTAGTATTCACTGAGTACCTACAGTATTTTCGACTCATTGAATCACTTAAAAAAACTATTATTTCCGGATAGCCGGATGAAAAGTATTGTTCAAAAGGCGGCTCATTATAAAATAGCATTTTATGGTTATCCTTAAATTGTACGTAATTTCCTCATGCATAAGTCGCGCATCCCTAATGGCTCCTCTACACGATGGGCCAGCGCCGGCCACTCCAAGGGACTCAGCCATGCGGTAAAATGAGATAGCAATATAACTTGCTCCCTCTAACGCATAAATGCGTCCCTTGGAGTGGCCGGCGTTGCGCCATCGTGTAGAGGAGCCATAAAATATGTTATATGTATAGAAGCAGCAAGTCAGCAAGTACAATGTCAGGAAGTACCTATCTAGTATTTCACCGTTGAAGATACTTAATCTTCGTTTTTTGTTGGATTCATATCCGGTTTTATTTTATGTATATAAATTAATGTTACAATTACAAATCCTAAAGCCATACTGATACTATAACCATCAGGCGGTTTATTTAGCCAATACAATTAGTTACAAATCGAATGACGAAAGCTGGCACGAATGGAATGAACGAAACGTTCAATGTATGAGTGACACCTGCTGTATCGGTATAAAGTCAAAGCCATTATTTAACTTTTTATTGGTTAACGTGATACCACAGAATAAATAATAGTACTAGGTACAGAAGACTCACTCTAACAAAACGCGTCTGTCACGATCAGCACAGATATGGCCGCTAGGTTGCGACAGCGCCACGCGCGGCTTATGGCAAACCCCAAAATTGGGGTCGAACGGATGTACTTTTAGCTACCTGTCGCAAAGCGACGAAATCGCGGAGTGAGCCACGCCTGGTGATACATAGATAATAGATATTTTCATTCACTCATTCCATTCGTGCCAGCTCTTGTGAATAATACTTGCCGCAAAATTAAGTAGCGAGTCAGGTCATAAGCCATCTCTTTCACTCTAGGTTGGGTTTAACAAGGGTAAAGGTCATAAAGGAGATAGCATTATAATCTCAGTCGCTAGTTGGTATTGCGGCAAGTATAACTAGCAACCACAGACATCCAACTCACCGTGGCCAATGAAGTCGGTGTCCAAGAACCCCCCCTGCTTGGGTTCGTACGTCGTGCTATCCACGTACGTGTCAGCTGGCACTCCGTCGTAGGTCTGCGCCGGCGCAGGTTGCTGGATCATGCCGGATGTCAGCTGGGGGGTGCTGTTGTAGCCGTACGAAGAGATGGGGGAGGGGTAGCCGGTGTAACTGGAAATTAGAAAATAAAAATATAATTATAAGATAATTTTATAATTTCTACACAGATCGATCTAGACTCAAACTAAGCAAAACTTGTATTATGGGTGCCAGGCGACGATATACATATGTATATGTTACGGGTAATGTTAGAAGGTTGATTAAACTTAAGTTTACCCGGGTGCAACTAGTATTACCCAAGCCTTTTGGGTAAACTCCGAAAATGTAAACAACATTAATCGGTATTCGGAGTTTACCCGGCGTAGACACCTAGGTTTACCCAACACCGTCTGGGTAATGGTATGGTATGGCTGGGTGGTGGTGGTGGGTGGTAGTACTGGTGGTATGGGGTAGTTATGTATCTATGGGCCTTAGTTGCCTGATAATAAATGATATCAGATTTGATTTGATTTGAATGGTGTAAAAGTTGATATAATTTTCGGGCTTTACCCAAAAGGCTTGGGTAATACTAGGCATACCCAGGTAAACTTAAGTCTACTTAAATTAAATGGGTATATGCAATGTACGGGTAATGCCAGAATATTAAGTAAACTTAGGTTTCCCCGGGGTTACCCAACCCAAGCCTTTTGGGTAGGTAAAGTTCGAATATTAAATAAAAAATAATATGTGTTCGGCGTTTATCCGTAAAAATACTCAAGTATGCCACAATGTATATCTAGTAACTTGTATGGCGTGAACCGGGAACTCCAGGATTGAGTTTGTATAGAAAACTAGTACCGACTGTACCGAGAGCACACTCCACAAGAAAATAAAGAACCGCATTCCCACCATAATGAAATTACGCCACATTATCATTGAATGCACCGCCACCTGTTATCTCTAACAAGAACCGCTTAGTACCGCTACCCGGCGATAGATGGCGCACGCGTTTACCGTTAAAAATGTCACTCTCTGTGACTTTGCGGTACCGTAATGGCTCTGTCTCGCCGTTGACACGGATATCTGAACAATCATTCTATAGGGCTTACTTATATACCTGGATACGTTTGAAATTGGACCTTCTCCCTTTAGATATAGCTTTTATATTAGAAAATAAGTTGTTTGTGATATAAGACGTTTATTAAAGGTGACATATGAAGTAATGAAATACGGAAAAGCAACGGTTGAACGTTTAATGATGATTGACGATTTCTTGTACCGGTATTGAATCGTTCAGTAATGAGTTGACATTGATAGCATCATTTTTAACGTCTCGACATGTTTTATAGACCTCACATAGACTTAAGCTTAAAGACCTAGACCACAAAGGTATTTTGTACCGTTTTATTATTCTTAGAAATCACTTATGTACCTACAGTTGTACGTAACATTGTCTTATGTATGATTCTTGAATATAAAGCTAAGACTTAACAACTTAACAACTTATTTGGTCAGAATTTAATTTATTTCTAGAAATGGACTTATTCTTTCCATCGATTTTACTCGCGTTAATCATGCCAGTCGCATGCGTCTTTCATGGCAGCTAATTTTTGTAACGGAGCTTTTAGGTTTCCCTTCCGAACAAAACTATTGTGAAGATATTAGGCTACCAAAACTGCCTACTGTTTGCTCATTGTCATTTGTTTCATTTAGCCTAAGACATAGGTATCTCTCTTAACAGTATAACAAACACTTTTATCAAGGGTCAGAGTTTTGATAAATTGACGATGTAGGTGTATTTCATGAGATTAAATTAAGGTTTAAGGTATAAATGAATATCTCATATTATCTCACAAATATGCGTCAGTCAAAAATATGTCTAAGTTTTAAGTATTAATCTAGCTTTCAATAAACTTTGTATTACTACTTGATAACAGATGGCGCCACCATATTCAACTTACCCATTGTAGTGTCCATGGAACTGATCGCTTGAGCTCGGGGTCTGTTGCTGTGCGTCGTACACCGAATCCGGGGCGGCGTCCGTCTGGGCCCGCATCTGGGCTCGGTGGTATCTGACCTCGTCTTCCACCTTCTCACGCTGTTTCTTTGACATACGACCGAATTTGACCGCTGAAACAAGAAATAGTTTGGTTAGTTATTTATTTAAACACTGATATTTGTTCCTGAGTCATGGGTGTTGTCTATGTATATCAGTATGTATTTATCTATATAGGTATGTATATCGTCGCCTAGCACCCATAGCATATACACAGAAATGAGAGTAAAATAATAATTAGTAAATTCTAGAGAACCTATTAAGTTACAAACAAATTTGTCCAAAAACGTTGTTGTTTTACTTTGGTCTATTTTCTTTTCATTCAATAGTATTATCGTATTATTAATAGTACGATAATAAATTAATCGTCGTACAGCTTTACCGAAAATACTACTCCACACTAGATGTCGCTACAAGCCACAATTTTCTCATAAAACCTTTTTCGCCATTTGATTTCAGCGCCATCTACCTAACCCAACAAAAACCAAGGAAGCTTCCCACAGCGTAATTAAATATGACATGTTACTCAATACCTTCGGGTGTGTGCGTGGCACGCGAGCTAGTGTGCGTGAGGACGTTGGCACACTGCCGAGTGGACCAATGAACTCTTGACGTATATATACGTATGACGCGTATAGTACGTAGCTGTGACGACACGCACTACGGTACCTTTTTTACTGTGTGGCTTTTTGTTTTTTTATTGGTCTTCGGATGCAGAGGAATTTAGATGTTCTGAATTTTAGATTGTTTCTTAATTTGTCTGATTATTTTATTTATGTTTAATGATTACTCAGCTAGTAGTCTGTTACAGACTCTACCTATTTTGAACCATTGACTGTGTCTGCTTGCTCAGGGCTTTCAATTTAATTCGTGTTATCTGACGGATTTCGACAAAGTCGGTTGCTTTTTTTCTCGTGTGTTTTGCTAATTTTGTATAAATGTTGAGTACAATTAGGAAAACATAAAACAGTATAATTAGACTTGGTAATTCGGTGAAAAAATTAAATCAAATATTATAATCACTATTATCATATAAGCGCCCATTAGGTAAACTAATTTTGTCAGTACAAAAAAAGGAACGAAATTGAATATTGCGCATACATTTTTTAAATTTCCGGATATTTTAACCTCTAGCGGCCCATACGTCAAACCTTGCCAAGCAAAATGAAACTTTATTTTGTTAACACAAAGTTCAAATTATAATGGAACACAGGAGACCTTTTTATAGGTCTCTGGGCTGCTAGAGGTTAAAGCCTTTTTTAAAACCATTTCATTTATAAAATCATAACGCAAGTATAAATAAGTGTCCTGTCATTTAAATATCCATTATTTATTTAAAACATGACCCTTGTAAAATTAGAAACGTAACGTTAAACTTTGAACAAAAGATCTTTTCAATAGTTTTTTCAAAACACATTTTATTATTTAATTTCCTTATTCTTTGTTTTTAAGTGCATTGCACTACCATTATATTATGAGCTCTTTTTCCATACTTTTAAAAAGTAAACAGAGATCTATTGTTTTTGGTTCAATTTTGGAACGTTAACCGGCCTGGATAAGACAAAGGGTTAGTGACGAGAATTTGTATGAAACAATGGTTCGTTCATACAAAAACATGTTTTGTAGGAAGTGTATTGGGGGTATTGGGGTTATTTGCAAAGTACAAATACATATTTTAACTACATACGTGTGTTTGTAATACGTGTGCGCTTTTATAATTATATACAGGGTGGCCAAAAAATAAGTGCATTCCCGTTGCCAGGGAGGTTTTGGGATTATACTGAGCAACTTTTATTATGAGACCAACCGCGAAATCGCGAATAAAATTTGGCTGTTTCATACATTTTGGCTGGTCCATTTTCTATGGGAGGGCAAATTTTTTTTCGCGAGAGCGGGGTTGGTCCCGTAGTAAAAGTTGCTCAGTATAATCCCAAAACCTCCCTGTATAAGATATAAGCTAAAGGGGGATATTTTCAAGTTATTCATTTTTGTAGTCAAATTGTAATTTTAATTGCCATATTTTTCAAAAACGCTAGATAAAATCGTAAAACGATTGGTCAATGTATTTTAGGGCCACCCTGTATTTTCATAATAACTTTGACATTTATTTTAGCACTTCCACCCTCTGTCACTGCGAAGTCTGTGCAGATACCTTGATCCGATTATGATGACGCTGTATTTTAATTCCCAAGCCTATGCCTTCTATTCAATATGTAAAGATTGACAGTCCTTATTTACTTGTCTCTAGCCTAATAAATCTTTAATAAATAGTTACCAGCGCAAACGTCGCGTAGTTACATAAAGAGTTGATAGTTACACCTACATCGATAAATTATGTTACGCTTCGGGCCTTTGCACAATGCCTAGTGACGGGACAGAGGTCGATAAAAAGGTCGATGTGTTAATGTTTGTTTTAAAAATCCCTCCTAAATAATCAAGTTACTATATACAATTTAAAAAATAAATAAATACTGTTATTTTTTTATTTGTTAGGTAAGTTATTTTATAATGCTTTTCTAGGAGCGAATTTTTACATTGAAACTGGATGGTTTTGTAACTAAGGGAACTACAATGACAGTTCGATTGCCCCAATTTACTAAGCTGCTATTTTAGTACAAAATTGCGACAAAAGCAGGATTGGGTAGTAATGAGCTTAATTATGACATTCACAAGCTAACCTCACACGTATAATTTAACTCATATTGAGCATCAATTGATACGCGCGACAAGAGTATGTAAAACAAACGTCTAGAAATATATAAAACATGCCTTTTGTATAGATGCTGACAGGCAACACACAGCCTAAACAGTTGAAGTTTAGACGAAACATACATTTATCAAATGTCGTAGCGTAGAGTACGTTCCATAGCCACATAATAAATAATAGTACTAGGTACAGAAGACTCACTCTCTAACAAAACGCGTCTGTTACGATCAGGACAGATATGGCCGCTAGGTGTGGAACGGATGTGCTTTTAGCTACCTGCAGCAAAGCGACGAAATCGCGGAGTAAGCCACGCCTGCCATAGTAGTATGGGTAGCTACGTCCCAGATACTGCATATTAAGCTTAACTAACGTACAGATATATCCGACAACAAGGCGGGCAGTGTCTGCTGGAGATTTATCTGTCGACAATCTGTTCCTCTGGCAGTCAGGTAGTGTGCCAGAGAGATCCAACGGATACACCTGTAAGTATACCCATACCCCCAGCTATTCCCGTTAACTATTTATCGTATAGTTTATCGAGCATGTCGCAACACTGCTGTCAATTACGCAACTCCTCACGGCACGGTGGCGTCGTGCTATGTGCTCTAAGAATGTTACGGAGCTTTACTTTACGAGTAAAAGCCTAGGGTTACCAGATGACAGGAATTTTCCTGACATGTCAGGAATTTTGGCCTTTTGTCAGGAATGGGGACGAAACACGAAAATGTCAGGAATTTTTTGAATTGATATACTTTTTTATAAAGTACCTTTTTATTTACTAAGTAATAAATAATAAAACGCGGCTATCGGCTCCATCGGGTGGCCATCGCTAACGGCTAGATCCCCCCTCCACCACGTCGTCACCGTCGTCAAAAATATGAATGTCAGGAAAAATATTCGGAAATCAGGAATTTTGTCAGGAAATTCTAAATTTGTATCTGGTAACCATAGCCTAGACCCACTCCACACTAGAGTTAGACCGAGAAAAGTCTGCAGATATTTTGACGGCACACGTAGTGCCAGTGTTATCTATACGTCATAAATGTCATAATTTCATAAAAGTTTGACATTTAAATTTGCACCTTTATTAAAATTGCAGAAACTGCATTGCATGTGCTGTCAAAATCTCTGCAGACTTTTCTTGGTCCTGACCTACCGTAGAACTAAGTCGATTATGGCAAAATCGTCCCAAAATATTTATAAAATAAATCGGTTAAAATTCTCACACCAGTAGGTGAATCGCATAGCTTATTTTTTGTCTCACAAATTATGTCAGATCCTGTAACGTCTCGCTCTAATGCCCAGGAATGCGATTACGTGTATGTATGTGTGTCAGTACGCTCATTAGCACGCATATATGCCAAACAAATCGTTTTTATGTACGCGTGTCGGCCGAAATTAATCGTGATTTTTTAAGTCGGCTAACTTGCTCGATATATGTATCGGACATCGATCAACATTAGTTTTTACCCGACTGGGGAAAAAGGGGGGTTGTTTGAAAATGTTTAACCGTTATGTCCGTTATAGACAAAAAAACAGTAAAATACGTTTTTTATACCCCCTTAATTTTTAATGTTTTTATTTATCGTTGTATAGTCGCACCAAGAGAAGTCTGCAGCGGATTTGATAGCCCACGCAGTGTAAGTGTTATGAGTATGGATACGTCATAATTTCATAGAATTTTGATTAAAAATATATACAACAATGTACAAATGGCAGACTTAATGCCAAATGGCATTCTCTACTAGTCAACCATAATATTAAGGGCCAAATAGACATACAATTGGTGCAGAGAAAGATACTGAATGAATTAAAAAAGCAAACTATACTTATAAAAGTTATAAACTACATTAATTGGTTGACTGGTAGAGAATGTCTTTAGGCATTAAGTGTACCTTTTGTAGATTTTTGTATTTTGTGCAATACAGTTTAAATAAATAAGTGAAATGTAAAAGTGCGTATATAGCGCTACAAAAGCGATAAAAAATAAGAAAAATTAAGAGAATATAAAAACATATTTTCAATAAAATACATATAAACTACCACATGTTTCCAAAATACATACTATAAATCTTATCTTTGGATATTATTATTGAGATGAACGTTTTCGGTTTATATAATTTCCTTCACTGCGTTTTCTATGAAAAACGGAAAACGTCCGCTATCAAAACGTGGGCTATCAAAATCGCTGCAGACACTTCGCGGTCTGACTTAAGCAGCATATTATATGTACCTATACACTAAATTTCAACCGAATATTTCTTACAGGTTTTAGAAACCCTAAAAACGTACGTATCGAATCCTAAAACGTACGTAACCTAAAAAGTAGGTTACCCTAAAAAAGTAGGTTACCCTAAAAAAGTAGGTTACCCTAAAAAAGTAGGTTACCCTAAAAAAGTAGGTTACCCTAAAAAAGTAGGTTACCCTAAAAAGTTGCGTTGCCTTAAGAAAAGATACCGATAAAAAAATTACCTACTAAGGTCACCATTTTCTCTGTCACTTCTTCATGCTTATACCGCTGCACTGATTTTGATGAAATCTGCTATGGAGATAGTTTAATTTCCGAGAAAATACATAGGGTAATTTTTACCTATCACAAATACATTAACGCGGACGAAGTCGCGGGTAGAAGCTAGTCTTTTTATATTATGTATTTAAATAATAAAATAAAATCTAATATTAACGCGGACGAAGTCGCAGGCAGCAACTAACGGCTCGATTCGGGAAATGAATAAGAGATCCACTAGATATGAAATAGTAAAGATATGTGACGTTCCACGGAAAAAGGTACCTTATGGCAACGCAACAGGCGCCGCGATTCGGGAAATTAATTAGAGATTCACTAGATATGAAATAGTAAAGTTATGTGACGTTCCACGACAAAAGGTACCTTATGGCGACTGGCGCTTACGTCGCATAGTGCCGCAATAATATTGGAGCAAAGTTAATAATCGTAAGCGCCAACCACCAAAAGGTACCTTTACCCGTGGGACGTCACATATTTTTACTATATCGTATCTAGTTAATCTCTAATTCACTTTCCGAATCGCGCCGCTTATAAAGCCCTGTAGGCGCAAATCGCGAATAAACTGGACGGTGTATGAGACCATGTAACCATGTAAATTGTATGGTGTATGGGACCATGCAAATCCCAGTAATTGATTTTAGTAAAGATAAGCCCAGGTTAATAAGCGAGACGGGAGACTAGGAGGCGGTTGGTGCGAGCGAGAGGTCCAAGTCACAAGCTTTTTAAAGAAATGTGCTGTTCTTGAGGACGTTCTCCGGTTTTCATAGGAAACACAGTGAAGGAAATTATACAGGGTGGAAAGATAAGTCGGGCCCTGGAGGGAAACTACCTTAAATCGTTAAGCTGGCTCATTTTACTTAAAGGAAACATTCCTTTATTTTTAAAAAGAAACAAAACTGCCTTCAAAGTATTTTTCTTTTTTTCTTCAATTTGGCTTGTCTAAAAAAATCTTAAGTAAGTACTAAATATTAGATTTTATGGATATTTTGTACGACAGACGAGTGTAAGACCTAATGTTTCTTAGAGAAATGTTATCATTAACATTAACTGTATCGACTAGTAGAATAAAATTGCGAGTTTTTATTTTTTGGAATTTTTAGTCTTTTCGAGTCCCGGGCGAGGCAAGCGAGTTTTAGAAAATCTTTGATTGCAGTTTTGTTTCTTTAAAAAAACAAAAGAATGTCTCCTTTTAGTAAAATGAGCTAGCTTAAGGATTTAAGGTAGTTTCCCACCAGGGCCCGACTTATCTTTCCACCCTGTATAAACCGAAAACGTTCATCCCAATAATAATATCCATCGATATTATATTTATAGTATGTATTTTGGAAACATGTGGTAGTTTATATGTATTTTATTGAAAATATGTTTTTATATTCTCTTAATTTTTCTTATTTTTTATCGCTTTTGTAGCGCTATATACGCACTTTTACATTTCACTTATTTATTTAAACTGTATTGCACAAAATACAAAAATCTACAAAAGGTGCACTTAATGCCTAAAGACATTCTCTACCAGTCAACCAATTAATGTAGTTTATAACTTTTATAAGTATAGTTTGCTTTTTTAATTCATTCAATATCTCTCTCTGCACCAATTGTATGTCTATTTGGCCCTTAATATTATGGTTGACTAGTAGAGAATGCCATTTGGCATTAAGTCTGCCATTTGTACATTGTTGGATATATTTTGTGCATTAAGTTTAAGAGCCCATCAACGTGCACACTAACGCCACCGCTAAATAATCGTGATTATTTAAATTTAACGGCAGGTATTTAAAAAAGGGGACCGCTATGTACTGTATTTATTTATTATTTAAATACCTTTTGAATATACAAAATTTCAATAATCATGATTATTTCGCAGTGGCGCTAGTGTGCACGTTGATAGGCTCTTAAATAAATAAATAAATCATGAAGTTGGTTAAAAACATTAATTGATGTGACAAGTCTATAGTCCGTTTTTTTTAGCATTAGAAAGAACTTCGCAGAAGTAAGCTTGTGGTTCCAAATCCGGCACTTTTAGCGGTAATAATTTGAAGTAAATTATATGTATTGACCATGCTACATTAGATAATTCAATAATTATTAACAATTAAAGAGCCTGATAAAAACTGCACGCTTGCTTCTCTGGAGTTCTTTCTAATGCTAAAAAAAACGAACTATAATTGATGAAATCTTAATCCGCTCCCGCTGCCTCCTATGGCACACGCGTATAATTCGCAACTGTATAAACACAACATTGCGTTATCACGGGCGATAAGCGGTCGTTGACCCCAGCCCGCTTCCTCATACCACACGTGGTCGGACGGTTGTGTTTTATTTTTTATCGCCGTTTTTTTCTTGCGTTTATTTTAGTATATAAATCATAGGTACGTACATACATTAAGTATTATTATTATTTTTTTAATTTTTTTTATTATTAGTAAATTTATTACCAAACACTGTTTATGAAAGAAAATTAAAGTAATAAAAACGATTATCGTCTAAAAAACTTGTTTTTTAACTGTACAATATATAAAATAATTAAAATAAATTTTCGGTTACTGATGAAGTCTTGTCACAACATGTCACATTTTCTTGACCTAATGGATGACCCCCCAAACACACATAGTCACCATATAAAACCTTTCTTTTTGTATAAATAACTACATACCATCACGACTCATGCCCAGCTTAAGGCATTTCTGCAGCCGGTAGTACCGGCACCGGTTCCGGTTCTCTTTGACATGTATGTACTTTTTTTTTTGTTTTAAGTTACCAATTCTGCGTTTTTTTTTATTTAATGCCTGCACCAACTACTGTTTCTGTTTAGCCTGATGGTTGACTGCCTTTAGGCATTAATTCCGCGATTTGTACTTTATTTCTTATACTGTGCAATAAAGTTAAAAAAAAATATGCTAGAAAGAGAGAGAAGATAAGGCTACATGGCTACGTACCATCACGGCTCATGCCCAGCTTGAGACACTTCTGCAGCCGGCAGTATTGGCACCGGTTGCGGTTGACGCGGTCCACCACGCACGCCTTGTTGCGCGGGCATTGGTAGTTCACCACTGAAAAACAATACTGTATTAGTTTCTTATTAATATCTGCGAGAAAACATGAAAAAAAATGGGTGAAAATGAAGTGATGACCCTGTAAAAAACAGTCATTTCATATCAGATATGTGGTAACCCTAGCTGACAACCCTATTCTAAGCTTGTCTAGTGCACGCCTTGTTGCGGGGGCATTGGTAGTTCACCACTGAAAAACAATACTGTGTTAGTTTCTTATTAAATATCTATTTCAAAATTTTGGGGCAACCCTAGGCAAAGAAATATCTTGAAAAAAAAAATGGAGGTGATGACCCTAATGTTTTGGCAACCCTAAAAACCTTTTCCTACCCTATCTACCCTAAACTATCCTTCCCTATGCTACCCACGCCTTGTTGCGGGGGCATTAATAACTATCACCATTAAAAAACAATACTGTGTTAGTTTCTTATTAATATCTGCGAGAAAACATGAAAAAAAATGGGTGAAAATGAAGTGATGACCCTGTAAAAAAAGTTATTTCATATCAGATATGTGGTAACCCTAGCTGACAACCCTATTCTAAGCTTGTCTAGTGCACGCCTTGTTGCGCGGGCATTGGTAGTTCACCACTGAAAAACAATACTGTGTTAGTTTCTTATTAAATATCTATTTCAAAAATTTGGGGCAACCCTAGTCGAAGAAACATCTTGAAAAAAATGGAGGTGACCCTAAAAATTATGGTAACCCTACAAATTATATCAATTATTGGGAAAATGGAAGTGATATATGACCCTAATATCATGGTAACCCTAAAAACCTTGTCCTACCCTATCTACCTATCTAATTACCACCAGTGGAAAACAATACTGTATTAGTTTCTTAATAAATATATCTGCGAGAAAAGTTGAAAAAAAAAAAATGGGCGAAAAGAAGTGATGACCCTATAAAAAAAAGTCATTTCATATCAAATATGTGGTAACCCTAACTGAAAACCCTATTCTAGCTTGCCTAACGCAGGCCTTGTTGCGCGAGCAATGGTAATAATCTTACACCACTGACAACACTGCCCTATGCTATTTGAAGACATTAAAAATTGGGGTGAAAAAAGTGATGACCCAAAAATTTGGTGGCAACCCTATAAACCACTACTCTATCCTAGCCTTGTTGCGCGGGCACTAGTGAAAAAAAAAATACTGTGTCAATTTCTTATTAAATATCTGCGAAAAAATTGGTCGATAAAATTGGGTAAAAAGACTAAAAAAAGTGATGACCTGAGCAATAGTTTTATGTAGTAGCATAGCAGTACCCCACTACAGTGTTGCCAACTCAGATTTTGAAAAGATGCTAGACTAATGTCTAGATTATGCCAAAATTATGCCAATGTTTATTGGAATATGCTTAAAAAAATGCTAAAATGTCACTTGTAAATACACACTTAAAATAATGTGGTGTCTAAAAATATTCTGTAAAAAACACCGTACTTTGTCAGTAGAAAAAGGCGCAAAATTCTAATTTTCTATGGGAATTATCCCCTTCGCGCCTAATTTTTTTTTAATTTGCTGCTTTTTTCTACTGATAAGATTTGCTTGACCAACTATAGTTGCCATTTAAAAAAATGTTTACATATATAGTTCGTCGATGTCCGTCCGCCCACAAAAGTTAAAATTCATATGAAAATATGAACCACATAAGGCGATGGCGCATATTGTTGTTGCCAAGTTGGTGGATACTTGGCTTATGCCAGATCCTAAATGAAAAATTTTGGTAAAAAAACGCGTGAAAATATGCCAGATCTGGCATCATTATGCCAAGTTGGCAACACTGCCCCACTATAAAACAATACTGCCCTATGCTATTTAAAAAGACATTTAAAAGTAGGGTGAAAAAATTGATGACCCAAAAATTTGGTAGCAGCCCTAGTAACCCAATTCTAAGCTTGTCTAGTGCACGCGTTGTTGCGCGGGCATTGGTAGTTCACCACTGAAAAACAATACTGTGTTACTGCCTGATTCGGACTTTAAGATACGTCAAATATTACGACAAGATACGATATAGATTAGATATGTCAGTGTCAAAAGTGACGTTACTTCAAACAAAAACGCCAAAGGTTAACTGGAAGAGATCCCTTAAAGGGATAAGTTCGCCTTTGTACTAATGACGAATGTTATTTTTCCTGTTTTGTTTTGATTTTTGTACAATAAAGTGTTTTACTAGTACTACTACTAGTTCTACGCCAGTTTTGACACTGACATCTAATCTATATCGTATCTTGTAATATTTGACATATCTTAGGCCCACTTGTACCATCCCACTAACCCGGGGTTAACCGGTTAAACCGTTAAGCTAGTGTCAAATTGTACTGGTAACCATGGTGACACTCCAGGTTTAACCTGTTAACCCCGGGTTAGTGAATGGTGCAAGTGGCCCTTAAAGTTAGAATCGGGCGGTTAGTTTCTTAATAATAATAAATATCTATTTCAAAAAATTGGGGTAACCTTAGTAACCCTACAAATTAAGTGAGGTTTTAGGGTAAAACCACGTATAAATGCCTCGTTATGACTTGATGACAAAAATTATGTTTAGAAGTGAATGACTGATGTTTGTGATCTAAATGAGTTTTTAGGGTAAAAGTACGTATAAATGACCCCTGGCCCTTATTTCACCAACGTGACAGGTCCGACAATTGTCGACATCACTGTTACTGACGTCACAGGCCTCCATAGGCTACGGTAACCGCTTACCATCAGACGGACGGTGAGGTTGTTTGCCACCAACATGTTAATTAAAAAAAACTCCACTATATCGCCAGTTAATAAGTACTTATTTTGCGAAGCGAATGACTATCGTCACAAGGAATACGACAATTGACACGAAATTCCGACACAGAACTCATTTGCTGTCAAGAATTACCGAAAGTTCTTTGAAATCTTGTGACAATTGTCACCATTATCATCATAAACATCGCAAGAGAAATACCTATTTTTTGCCGATTTAATAAAGTTTTTTTTAATAATACAATGATGGTGACAAACAGGAATACGGCCCGCCCGATGGTAAGCGATAACCGTAGCCCTTGGATGCCTGTGACGTCAGCAAGTGATGTTTTACAGTTGTCGCACCTGTCACCGTGGTGAAAATGATGACTTGATGACAACACGTATTGATGTGAATGACTGATGCTTGTGATCTAAATGAGTTTTTAGGGTAAAAGCACGTATAAATGACCCCTGATGACTTCATGACAACACGTATTGATTGTGATATGAATGAGGTTATTAGGGTAAAGGCACGTATAAATGAAGCCGACCTGTGCTCTGGGACCGTCTGAAGAACCCCTTGCAGCCCTCGCAGGTGATGACCCCGTAGTGAACTCCTGATGACTTGTCCCCGCAGACCTTGCAGGGTATGATCTCGATTTGGGCTGCAACAACAGAAATATATACGTTAGATATTTTATACTCATACTTAGATACACGCATTTATTTATACTATTATAAATTATAATATACAGGTTGGCGAAAAAAAAAATTACCCTCCCATAGAAAATGGACCAGCCAAAATGTATGAAACAGCCAAAATTTTTAGGGTTCCGTACCCAAAGGGTAAAACGGGACCCTATTACTAAGACTTCGCTGTCCG
This sequence comes from Cydia fagiglandana, assembly GCF_963556715.1. Classification (NCBI taxonomy): domain Eukaryota; kingdom Metazoa; phylum Arthropoda; class Insecta; order Lepidoptera; family Tortricidae; genus Cydia; species Cydia fagiglandana. Next base: position 3,229,269 of record NC_085956.1, read on the forward strand.
TCCGTCCGTCCGTCCGTCCGTCTGTCACCAGGCTGTATCTCACGAACCGTGATAGCTAGATAGTTGAAATTTTCACAGATGATGTATTTCTGTTGCCGCTATAACAACAAGTACTAAAAACAGAACAAAATAAAGATTTAAATGGGGCTCCCATACAACAAACGTGATTTTTGACCAAAGTTAAGCAACGTCGGGAGTGGTCAGTACTTGGATGGGTAACGGTTTTTTTTTTGCTTTTTTTTTGTTTTTTTTTTTGCGTTATGATACGGAACCCTTCGTGCGCGAGTGCGACTCGCACTTGCCCGGTTTTTTTTGAGATTTTAGGGTTGGTCCCATAGTAAAAGTTGCTCAGTATAATCCCAAAACCTCCCTGGCAACGGGAAAGCAGTTATTTTTTAGCCACCCTGTATGTTATTTATGTACAAACTCTTTATTGTACAAAACACAAACATATATGGCACAGGATAGGCAGTACAAAGGCGAACCTATCCCTTTAAGGGATTTCTTCCAGTTAACCTTTTAATAGATGAGAATTGATGAAGGACGGAACATTTTAGGATCGAGAGAGCTTATGATTATGTTATGAGTAGAATAAACATAAAAATCCCAAAATCTGAAAAAAAGTGTGGTGTACAGCTTAAAATAAAATGCCTATACTTAAATATGATACAACGATGACATGTCCTAAATTGTCCTAAAACGGCCATATGACGAACTCGAATAGCGTCTTATAAATCGGCATTGCCGTATTAGGCGGGATGAGGGTTGAATGACCGAGCTCCGACCTTGCGGGTCGATGACCTCCAGTACGGTGCTTCATACAAAATACTACGTTTGGACTAAGTACCTACAGTCAACTGTAAAAATATGGGTGTAAAAATATGTCCCATAGTTCTTAATTCGCTGACATAAGGGGTCATCCATTAATTACGCCAGTTTTTTGACCCCTCCCCCCTCCTTGTCACACTTGCTCACATTTGGCAAACCCCTCCCCCCTAGTGTGACGTCACATTTTTTCTACGAAATCGCCAAATAGAATTAAGTAAGTATCTAAGTATTATTAATATTTTATAAAAATATTTTTGACGATATAAATATTAGTAATTTTATAACCCAATCCTGCTTAGGAAAGAAAATTAAACGAATAAAAACGATTATCGTTTAAAAAACTCGTTATTTGAATGTACAGCGAATAAAATTATTTTTAATAAATTTTCGGTTACTGATGAAGTTAAAGTGACGTCACAAAGTTTGTGTCTCCCCCCTCCCCCATGTCACAATATGTCACATTTTCTTGACCCCCTCCCTCCCCCTAAACGTGTGATGTAATTAATGGATGACCCCTAAGAGCTATGGGATATATTTTTGAGATGATTTGTGCACCCATATTTTTACAGTTGACTGTACTAAAATCATTCATTCATTTGTCCAAATGAGTCAAACTAATCTGTAATTTTAATACAGATGTATTGTATAATAATTTAATTTTCCATCGTTTTTTCACGGAAACGTACGAACGTTTTTCGGAACTTATGTACGTTGTACGTTTCGGTGAAGGAAAACATCGTGAGGAAACCTGCATACATCTGCGAAGAAAGTCAAAGGTGTATGTGAAGTCCCCAATCCGCATTGGGGACTATACCCCAAGCTTTCTAGCGCATGAGAGGAGGCCTGTGCCTAACAGTGGGACGTACCTATATAATGATTATTTAAAAAAGTAATTACATATAATATTTTTTTGTTCGGTAAATGAAAACCAAAAAATGATATACAAAGATTCCTTAATTACAGTTAAAAGTTAATTGTTTTAATGTAATGCATTATCTCTTAAAATATCCGTGACTAATTTGTTAGCACCTTATATAGGCTGAATTATTATTTTGTATGTCCCATCACGGAACGATTGTGTTCCGGACCTTTGGGAGGCGTGCGCGGAGTCGTAGCCAACACGTAGAGTCCCTTTTGACACTTTAATGAAATGTAAGGGTACACCGGATTATTATTACATTATGACAATATCATTCTGCCCCCAAATATCCGATGTCTGGGCTATAACCGCGAAAATCGAAGTTCGCAAATTGCGGGGATCTTTCTCTTTTACTCCAATGACGGTGTAATTAGAGTGACAGAGAAAAATCCCCGGAATTTGCGAATTTCGGTTTTCGCGGTAGCCCCTCTGATGATTAGCAAACCTCGAAAGACAATGTCTTTGGGCCACAAAACTGTCCACCTGAGTTGAAATAAAATGGCGGCCACGAACAATAGCGTTGCGAGGTTAATTGTCAACTGTCATTTAATTATTGTGATAGAGGATGTATATCCTGTCGTTTCGACACCTTTTGTTGGCCGGAAGTGGATTTTGTAATTTAGACAGATATTCTAGTCCTTAATTTTTGAGAACCATTGTTGAAATTATTTGAGTATTACTGCAATGTTCTGCCGCCAGAGTGCAGCACTAGTGCTCTTAGTAAACCATAGAGTAACTTATACATACTAGGCCTTACACAGTTTTTGACAAGTTTTCACTATGACATTGATGCAACAAGGCGGTTTGTTCACAGGTGGCTTACCGCGAAACGCTTATCGTTATCTGCCTCTCTATCGATCGAATAAGCACGAGTGATAGAGAGGCAGAAACCAATTTTTCGTGTTTCACGGTAGGCCCTGTGAGTATGCTAGTGATGCCCTCTACGCAGAGTTTTGCGCTGTCCCGGCATTTTTTGCCACATCTCATGGACACCTGGGGTCCGCTTGACAACTAATCCCAAGAATTGGCATAGGCACTAGTTTTTACGAAAGCGACTGCCATCTGACCTTCCAACCCAGAGGGGAAACTAGGCCTTATTGGGATTAGTCCGGTTTCCTCACGATGTTTTCCTTCACCGAAAAGCGACTGGTAAATATCAAATGACATTTCGTACATAAGTTCCGAAAATCTCATTAGTACGAGCCGGGGTTTGAACCCGCGACCTCCGAATTGAAAGTCGCACGCTCTTACCAAGGCCCCCAGCGCTTATTTCTCTCTTAACAGACTATGAAGTAATAAAGTGTATAACGGTAATCGTCATATTTTCGTGACTTCTAAAAGTAAAATTCAACTCCCAACTCCATCCAACTTAACTTAACTTAACTTATGAGTAAGCCAATTCATAATAATAAAAAAAAACTTAGACACTTTCAATTGATGTCAAAAGTATTTCATTTACATAGGGACGTGGACAACGTCAGGATGGCCAAGTCGTAGGCACATAAAAGAATATAATTACCTATATAAGATTTTCTCGCAAATGTCACCAAAAACAATTTAAAATCGATCTCTACACGTGTGACCTTAAATGATCAAACTAATCAAACTCTAATTAACACGATAAGCGCTACATTTTGAACACAAGGATTTTGATTATACCATTATACCTACTCGTACCTACTTTAGTTATTCGGTTAAATGGGCCCACTGATTAACAGTCCGCCGGACGGTATCGGTCTGTCAGTTGTTCGGAAATGTCAAAATTTTGATCTAACTGACAGGCCGATACCGTCCGGCGGACTGTTAATCAGTGGGCCCCTTAATGTAGGTATGTACTTATTTATTAAATTTTATTTTATTTATTTATTTAGAAAATATAATGGAAAAGAAACGGACAGACGTCACTACACCTTATAAAACAATGCCCCCCGCCGCGTCTGTCTGTTTGTGTGTTTGTATGTTTATTTGCGATAAACTCAAAAACTACTGAACGGATTTTCATGCGGTTTTCACCTATCAATAGAGTGATTCTCGAGGAAGGTTTAGCTGTATAGTTAACCCGTGCGATGTCGGGCGGGTCGCTAGTAGGTATATAAAATAATTAGAAGTATTTTTTGATAAGGTACACTACCCAATAATTGACACTAAAATTTTTCAAAAAATAATATATAATAATAAGAGAAATTATTGAGTAATTATTTTTCTATTGTGTCAGATCAGATGCCAAGATCCTTTTTGGGCAACTGAGCTAGTAAACTAACACATTCACCGCTGAGCTACGATCGTAGCACTACGTCGTAGATGATAACACGGCTTTTCCGGTATGTAGCGAAAAAGGTTCGTGGAGACAAAACGACAACGTGTCATTAGTGCTGAATGGGGTAAGAAGGTATTTTTCTGATAATGATTAAATTGTAATGATATAATATAATTTGCATTGTAACGAAGGAATGACAATATTTTAAATTAGAGATGCACCGGATATCCGGTTACTATCCGGTATTCGGCCTATCCGGCCATTATTTTACTATCCGGCCGGATACCGGATAGTGACTTGTTATCCGGCCGGATACCGGATAGTAATATTGCTTGATTTCGGAGTAAACAAATTGGATTTAAGAAACAGACACGGTCTTAATCGTACTTTGTTTATTATTTTAAAACAATTTAATCATTCCACTGACTTGCACGCGCACTCATTTCGAACCTAGAAATGAGTCTGCGGGAACGTTTACTAGGAAACAGGTCAAACCTGCAGAATGCGCCCCTGAATAACCGAAATGTAGGTATAGCTCCGCCCAGCGGCGTAGCGTATGTGTTTGCCGCCCGGGGCCGATCAGAAATTTGCCGCCCCGTTTATGATCAACATTAGAGGTCAAACATGACAAAGTTCGGTAAAAAATTTAAGATATTTTTTCTTTTTTGGCTGGCTATCATTTATTGAGAACTGAGTGCAATTACTTGGATACTACAAAAAAAATACCTACTTAAAAACCAGAATCAGAATGCTTTATTTGTAAAACATAGGTACCTACACAATAGGTCTTAGGTAGTTAAGTATGTTATATACATTTGAACACTATGTTTTGCTAGTTGGCATACAAATGTCTAAGAGAACGACAATCTGATTCAATATTGCAAAATGTTATAACTTATAAAATAAATAAATTAAAATTAGTATTTAAAATTAAGATACAATTAAAATAGGTACAGTTCAAATACAATTATGTTTTATTGTATTGTATATGTAAAAAATTATGCAATCCTTGTAATCAAAGAGATGCCTGCTGTAGATTTTTTTTAATTCCCGCGTTTTTGCTTGTCCAACTTTCATTAGCCAAACTCTACTAATGCTAATTGGGGACACTATTTTCTGAAAACTCCTTACACCTTTCAACATAAGTTCATAGTGTTAATTGCTGCTCTGGCTTCTTTATTTGTTATCAAGCTAACAGTAAAATAAATACTGACCGATAGTGAATAAAAATAACGAACACAGCTGTGTTTATGTGTTACTTAGAAAGTTTAATAAATGCGTCCATTCCATGCACGTGTACAACTTGTGCAAGGCACAAACAATAGATAGAAGACCCAGACATTTCTTTTGGATTTTATTGCTATGAGTTCGGGAGATTCCAAGTAAGACGTCATTATAAATTTTGCTAATTACGATTTACGGAGTCTGTTCTTTGAAATTCGAGTATAAATAAGTAACTACTATCAATAGCTCACAGGGAATTAATATTTTGTTCGAGTTACGGAGTCGAAATAATTCTATATTTACCGCGTTTTTTCGATTTAAGTATTTTAGGTACTGAGAATTACGACTTAACGAGGTTCGGGTTATCGAGATTACAGTGTATTTCCAAAATAAAACAGGTTCATATTATGTAGGTACTTACCTATTACTAATTATTCGGTACCTAACTAAGGTAGAAATGTACCAAGTTTACGCACATACGCCTAAAACTTTCAAACTAGAAATATTTAATTACTCAACATTCAAATACAATAAAAATAATTAGGTAGTTACCTTTCGACAATAATTAAATAATAATTTGCAAATCGAATCTACATATTATTTTTTTCCGTAGGAGTTGCACTTAGCACTTGTTGCACCGTTCTCAAAATCGAAACAAATGACGAACTTCAAATTTGTTTGTTGTCATTACTGTCTCAGTAAACAGTTGACATAAGTTCGAGAAATAAAAAACCCACACATTCCAAAATAAGGTTTAAAGTTATAAAAATAGCGAGTAATATTATTGTACAGTAAAACAGACCCTTAAGCTCTTTCGTCCGTTCGTGTATAAGCTCGGCGGGCGCTCGGAACGCCGCGCCCCGGCCGGCAGCGATCTCGACATCCACACCGCCGCCGCGCGACGTTCGTGCTACCATCGCATCAGTACGATTTGAAAATCGTGATTTCTTAATTTTTTATTTTTTAAATTCCGTGTTTGCCGCCCCCGCTTATGTGCCGCCCGGGGCTATGGCCCCCCTAGCCCCCCCCACGCTACGCCTCTGGCTCCGCCGGCCGAATATCCGGCGGCCGGATACCGGATATTCGGCCAGTGTCCAGGCCGGATATCCGGTATCCGGTATCCGGCCAAACAACTATCCGTTGCATCTCTATTTTAAATGTAAATTTTATGGTGTCTGTTAAAATTAACAAAAAATAGATAATCTTAGTCATAATTATCTGCGTGTGTTGTTGAGTAATTGTAATTAAAATAATTATGACGAGCAATTACTGAATAATTCTTTTGTTTATATTTGGCAAATGTTTTTTTAGGTTTTTGCAGAAAACTATCGTCAAGGTTGAAACAATTTATGTTGTTTTTATTAGGATTAAGTGCTCGATTCGGATTTAGAAATATATATCTTTTAGACATCACCAAGATACGATAACGATATGTTTAAGATCTAACCTGTCAAATTTGTCACTTGCGCGATTCTGGAGATACTCTTGAACGATTTCCACAGGATATGACTTAGAGATCCAATTCACATCTAATAGATATCTTACTCTATCTAACGTAAAAGTGACATTGTTTGCCCGAATTGCGCTGCAAAAGAAAACTAGTTGATATCTAAACTATAACGTATCTAGTACGTGTCGTCTCTTGTGAATATCTTGAAGTTCGAATACAGCAGTAAGTTTCGTTAAACAAAAATGTTACAAACCCATTTATTTGTGTATGTCTGTCTGGGGTTTAGTTCGAGTGTAGTTCATTAAAAATAAAAAGTAATTTCATTTTGCTTTTGTGAATTATATACAGGGTGGCCAAAAAATAAATGCTTTACGTTGCCAGGGAGGTTTTGGGATTATACTGACCAACTTTTACTATGGGACCAACCCCGAAATCGAGAAAAATAACCCTCCCATAGAAAATAGACCAGCCCAAAATGTATGAAACAGACAATTTTCGCGATTTCCGGGTTGGTCCCATAGTAAAAGTTGCTCAGTATACTCCCAAAACAAAGTGCAAGTATTATTTTAAACGTCAAACTTCTATGAAATTATGACGTATAAATAACACTTGCACTACGTGACTTTTCTAGGCCTGACTCTATGTTGTTATGTTTCTCCATACGAACTCATACCACATTTTTCCCTACTGCACGTGCGAGCGAGACAGCGCTACGACCGTTGCACCAGCTGATCGTGACGTCACGGGTCGACGGCCGCGCTCGAAAAATGCGGTGTGACGTCACACACAACGGAATTTAGGATTAGGGCGACCTGTTTTTGTTTTTTTTCTTACGTTACCGTTTTTATATTTAATTTGGATTAACGCTTTTTTTTTGTTTTCTAGAGTATTATGTTTTTGTAATTACAGTAGAGTCCGGTTAGTACGACTTCGCATATAACAACCAACCGCTTATAGCGACGTAAGTATAGGCACTTGTTTGGTTTTAGTACAAGCTACTATGAAAGCACACCCGTTTATAACGACTCCGCTTATAACGACCGATCGCTTTTAACGACGGAAATTGACTCAAAATCCGTCCGTCAAGTCCGGTTACAACGACGAGCGACGTACTTTTTACACGACTGCCCAAACAAAAAGAGTGTATTGTGGTCAGCGTTCATGTTTGTATGTATATTTACAAATAAATTGTTGGTAAGAAGCTTACTCCTTCCCGCGCACCCAACTCTCCTCCCTCTTTTGCATATACGGAGCAAGATGAAATAATCATGCGACTTTTCGTAATCTTGCAAACTAAATAAAACTCCCAAATAAATTCCCATTATTCGCTTGAGCTTAAACTTCACACACATAATTATGTAAGTTGGGTGAATATTTTGGTAGGTACGTTCGGGCTGATCTGATGATGGACACAGGAGGTGGCCATAGGAACTGTGTGATAAAACAACGTCATCTTGATTAGATCCCCAAGAATTACGACTTTTTATTATACGGGCTTCGAGTAATTTGCGGATGACAAGTGAAAGTACGCGTACTTTGATGAATAGTGGCTTCTTCTAAACACACAAGTCTCTCCATTTAAGACAAGGTGTCGTAATACTAACGTTAACGTTATATTTATTTTAAAAGAAATGGATTTTTTTCTTTGATTGTCGCTTAAGTATTAATAAATACAAAATGCTGTAATTATTTTGATTAAAAAATATATTAAAATTGGCGGTTCGTTTTGTACGACGTCCGGTTAGTACGACGTAATATCAGCGGTCCCTTGAGCGTCGTTATAACCGGACTCTACTGTATTATGATGGATTAAAGTTGTTTAATTTAGGGTATTCTAACTGGTTTAAGAGTTTTTTTTTAGTTTTGTGTTAAATTTGTTAAAAAATGATTAAGATTTATTGTATAAAAATAAGATACACGTATAGACATATGTACTTGGTAGTTGGTAGTAGTTCAGTATTTAGAACAGTTTTATAATCAAAGATCGATTATTGTTACTTGTACCTAATTTGGTTTCGGTATGTTCGTTTTAGATATTATTGATTTATGAATATCTTGTAATATACCTACTGTTTTATTTTAAGGTACCTACTTAACTTTAATTACGATACATAAGTATGTACCTACTGATACTATTACGGCTTGGTAGCAAGTTTAAAAACTGTCTAAACATTACTTTTCTTTCTTCTTTCCATAATTAAAAAAAATCTCAACACAACGTCATCAGGTCAACGCCCGAGTCGAGCCCTCGCAGCCCAAGGCTCTAGTTCCGAATTTGAATTCTGATCTAACGGCTTGCGTACGTCACGGGTGAATGACCGCGAATGTCCGAACTCAACCCCGCTCCGTTTGCGGTTAAAACGGAAGTACTCCAACTCTATCTCAACGGGATAAAGCCGGAATTTCATTGCACAATTTTTTGTCAACTGCAAATTAATTCTTGCTGATTGGCTAGAGTTAGTATGCGGGCGTATTATCGGTAGGAGGAAGCTATTACAAAGGCGTTAAGATGATTTTTGATTAGCAAATAATTTTTAACTGCATTAGGATTATTGGTTGTTAGAAAAGCATTCGGAATTTGAATTTGAATTGAGTCTTCATAATATCGGCTAGTTTCTGTGGTTTGGTGTACAAGAAAGAAAAATGTAGGGTAAAATCCCTAATAACGGTATAAGTAAAGTAAAATTTTTGAAACAGATAATTTTTGTTATCTAAAAAGCATCAATAGTAATTAAAAATATAAACTATTAACGCCAAATTAAATTTTAATAAGCATACTTAAAGATGAAAAGAGAAGAAGTAGATGATAACTCTAGAAAAACATTTAGACTATTTTTATATCGTCATTCAGTTTATATTGAAGTTGTTTACAATTTTCATCGGCTTATATATAGTCTTGGCAGCCGCTGGATATTACATAAAGAGGTGAGTGACCCGCAATGTAAGTACATATTTTCATTGTTACATTGATGACTCGATTGTTTTTTAATTACATTTTGTGAGTCAGTGTTTGATTTAAAAATGCAATTTATGAAGAAGGAAATATAATGAGTTTATTCTATACTTACAAAACGACCAATAAGCTGACATTTTTTAGTAAAAAATAGGAAGGTACAGTCAAGGAATTTAAATTCCGACCCATATCGTACTTTGTCACAGTGACAATCAATATGAAAGCCGCTAGAGACCTCATACGGTTGTCACTGTGACAAAGTACGAAATGGGTCGGAATTTAATTTCCTTGACTGTACATTTTATTACTAAAACCAAAAAAGGCAAAGAAATAAATCAGATTAATTTAAATAAGCTATTATTATAATATTCACAATAATTATGCTTTGCGATGTGTGACATTATAATATATAGATATATTATATTCATTTTGAGCCCATTTCAAAAATTACTTAAACACAGCAAAAAATTACCATTTAAGCATGAAATCTAACTTTACCTACTCAAATAAACTTTGAAGCAACGGCTATGTCATCTCACATGTTTTTCTTATAAAAAAGCTACACGTATCTTTAAATCCTATGCGCTTACGTCATTTAGGAACTGACATTAGTTAATTATTTTAAATTTAGAAGCCAACGTTCAAAGTGTTGCAACGGCCCACAAGGCCGGGCGTTAGCACGTCCTCCGCGCCATAAATATCTAAACATTTTAATGCCTTATTCCTTTGAGATAAAGATCAAAAGCGCTTACATAATTGTGCTCACAGAATACAATAATATAATAAATACCACATTGTCATCCAAGGATGCGTATAACGATACCGTCGGAGTCATGACATTTAATACATTAGGTAATTATAAACGCTTAGCTATACAAACTTCTACAGCAAGTAAAAATAATGCCCAAAAAACACGAAAAAATTGTGTAAGTGTAAGTATCTCAAAGATAACCTCAAACATAGCACATGATCATTTTAATAATATCTCTACTTTCGCCTAAAAAGACTAAATGAAAAAACTGATATAGCCTTTTTTTATAGAGATCTCTTCCAGATAAAAATTAAGGTCACCTTGGAGACTACCCCAAGTCAAGATTCGTCATTAGTCATGACATAATCTCAGTCATAAGACAATGACCTAATGTCAGTATCACCGGAATCAGCCAGCTATGACGCAGAAGGTTGTTGACCTTGATAATGTTTTGGCAATACATATCACATCTTGAGCCTAAATCGTCGCTCGGTTTCAGAGTAAATTTCATTCGCAACTTTGCTACCCATTGTAAAGTTTTTTTTTTTTATTCTTAATTTTTATAAAGGCTTCCGTACACTCGTGGTGACGATGCACATAGGTTGGAAATCGCGATTTAGGCCGCCAAAAGTCAACTTTCTAAAAGTCGGCTTATCGCAAAACTAATTAGTTCTCGAAAAACACCACACTATCACGGAATTAATTCCACCCCACCACCACCCTTATCAGTTACGTAGGTAATCTACCAGGTTCTCAAACCTCAGTCATCACATACGTTGCACGCGCGGTTCTTAGCACTGTTATCCGAAGCAAACATTTCTAAGCCAATATTTATTTTTGTAGAGCTTATTTGTCAGTGAAAGTGATGGATATCAAAAATTCAGGTAAATTTATATTATTTTAAATTATTTTGAATTAGAAATATTTATTTTATGATATATATATAACCCACTAAACATGACCCTTTTCTTGATGAAAATTTTGTTATTTTTTCATATTCAATTGTAAAAATACTATACTTCCGGGCACGTCCCGGTTATATTTTTTATTTCATTCTCTAAATCAACTATATCTTTACATTTTATGAAAAAATTGGAGGGCACTTTTGGGCACTTTGTAAAATATCGAGTTTCAAAAAAAAAATTCGGAAATAGCAAATTATTACGTTTTGTTTTCATTAGCATAAAAATGTCTTTTCTGTTACTCTAGGTTCATTAAATGCCTCTGGGTTAAAAGTTGTGACTTGAAAATACCTGTATGATAAGTTAAATGTACAGAATTTTGAGTCAATAACTGAAAAATTGGACTTTTTTCGAAAATTATCTCCTTATGCGCTCAGGTGACGGAGATGAAGAAAAAAAGAACATGAAGCGTAAATTTTCACATTTTGAATCAGAATTTAAAAAGAGATGGATTAGATCACGTCGCATTGTGGAAAATTTTCTGATATCTAATGAATCTTGGTTGGAAGGAAGCTCCGCCGCTCCGCTTATACGCTCTGGAAACGGCATAGCTTTATATAAATTTGTATGAGTGGCATCCGATGACACCGACAATGCACAAAATACTGATCCATGGAAGAAATTCCATATTATTGAAAACTTAATAGTTCCCTTAGGACATCTTTCGGGGGAAGCTGCAGAAGCCCGAAACAAACACTTTCGGCCGTATCGTTTTAAGTATGCCCGAAAGTTTTGCCTGGACATTTACCATAGGTTGCTTCTGACCTCCGATCCGCTTATCAGCAGTACGAGAAAGATAACGAAACCTCGAGTTAAATTATTTATGTCAGAAACTATGCAGCTATTGATTTCTGCTGAGCCACATAAGGCGAGAGCGGAGAATGATCAATGCTATCCAAGCGATGCTGGATTTTTCTTTAAGATATGATGATGATTAAATGTGGCGAGGGTTTTATTTATTTATATTAATCTTTTTGGGTAAATGTATCAATCGTAATAATATTAGATAACAACCTTTGTATATTTCTATTAGTTTCTGTAATACATATGTTACTCTTATACCTAAATATAATATATATGTATAAATATATGTGTATTTTATTATTTGTATGTTCAATGGAAGAAAATACATATTTATTTACTATATTATCTATCATTAATACTCGTACCTATATAAAATATTCAAGCGAGGAGGATAAAAATCAACATTTTTTGGCAAAAAGGGCCAAAATTTAAAAATAATAATTGTAATTATCTAAAAATATGTTTTCTTAGTTCGAAATCGTATATAAAGCGCAAAAATGCAATAAAATATTTTTGGCGGCCTAAATCGTGATTTCCGACCTATGTGCGATGCCAGCCTCATAGCAGTTCACGTGTGTAACTAACTCTGATGGCTCCTCTACACGACGGGCCAACGCCGGCCACTCCAAGGGACGCATTTAGCAAGTGATATTGCTATCTCATTCTACCGCATGGCTCCGTCCCTTGGAGTGGCCGGCGTTGGCCCATTGTGTAGAGGAGCCATTAGAACTAAGTTTTTTTATAATTTGTAAATATTTTCACTTTTTATTCTATTTTATTATTTTATTTAAATATTTTCTCAGCACCTTCTGATAGCAGTTGAGAAAGCAAGCTATTCAAGGATAATGCACTGTCCAAAATATTTCCTAAAATGTTTTGTTGTGTATTGTAAAGTTGTGTAAAGTGTAATCGCCGAAAGCATATGACGCGGCAGGTCAATGAACTTAAAGAGTTGCTGATTTTGACGAATTGTGCAATCAGGCGATGCCATTGGTGAAACAAGAGAATCAATGTGACGACGTGACATTTTGAATTATGTGATTTTAGGTGTCCATATCCATTTTATATTCCTTCAAGTAATTTTTCACCTTTCAATTTATTTTGTTAAGGACAGGCTTTTTCCTCTGAAAAACCATAGAAAATCTATAGCATAAATTACGCTAAGCAATTTTTTGACTCTTATTTGTGTTTGTATTTTGTGTTTTTTTCTATTAATTTTTTTTTTCTTCTGTCATTTTTGTATTTGAATATTTTGTCTGTATTGTGGCAAACAAATAAAAAGATTATCTATCTATCTATCTATCTATTTACCCTTTTTGGTAGATCTTAGACAGCTAAACTACCTCTACTGGTACTGTTTCGTGCCATTTTTTATTCCTTTCTCCTAAGTATCCGTAAGTAACCTAATAAAGGTAAAAAAGTAATCCATCAAGGGATCACCCTACAAGGCGAGCAAACAAGGGTTCATTGACCCGTGACGCGCCTGTGACGTCACGTGTCACTTGTCACTTTTATTTTAAGACAATTAACGGACGATGAAAAAGAAACTTGGGCCATTTATAGGATGACTTACCCTTCAAATGTAGATGATGTGTTTTTTTAACCCCCGACGCAAAACGAGGGGTATAAAGTTTGACTGCTATGTGTGGGTCTGTCTTTAGCAAAATAGCTCTTAAACGGGTGCATCCATTTAACAGCTATTTCGCGGTGCCAGGTGCGGTTTTTTTTTATTGAAAAGCAGTTTTTCTAGCGGGAGTATTTGTGTGTTGGAGGTTTTTTTTTTTATTTAAAGGTACCTAAGGTTTTCTTCCCTATTTTTACGTGGAATAATTTTTTTGAGATATTAACTTTTTTGAGATAATAACTTGATTTGTTTTGGTATTTTTAGGCTTTCTTACATTTTACTCAACTTTACTGCGATTTTTTTGAACAATATTCATTCAGCTTCATAATTCGCTTTTATAAGTTCGTTGACGCACACCTACATAAGTTTGGTACTTGGCACTTTCAATGGAAATGACCTTGAACGTGGTCAAATCTAATTGGCTGGTCTAGCCAAAATAAGACCATATGGCACACTAGATCAACTAGTCAAAAACTGAGCTAAGACCAAGCTAACTCTGCAATGGTAAAGTATGGCATTGTTTCATATTTATATAACGTTTATAATGGTGTCATTATTAACGTCATATTTTCATAGGATGGGGGTGTTCCCCCGCAATCGGTGCATAGTTAGCTTAGACGGACACTGTCACGAAATAAATAGGTTCACCTATTCGATTTTGAAGTTTCACTAAAACTACAGTTAAATTTTATCCTTTTCTAACAAAGTCAAATGGCAATATAACGGATTATGATTTGCTTGTTAGATTTGACAGACTTTTAACAATAACACAATATTTACTGTTTTTTTTCTGTACTACTGAAGATCTTGATCACCGAAATAACGATGTAAAATATAAAAGTCAATCAATATATTAATGGAAATCACTCATAACATAAAATTATTGTTCGATTTTTTTACATCAATATAATGCTTCCTGTTATTACCGAGCGGTGTCAAAAGCTAAATACCGCATTTTAACTTTTAACCTCCACATAGCAACAAAATGCATTTAAAAACAATCCAAGTCAAAGTGCCCGTATAAGGTGCATTCACCTCCCGAATACACGTGTCACCGCCACAATAACATTAACAGCCTAACTGCATAAATACTGCAACTAAAAATGCACCCTAATTGTACTTTAATTAGAGTTCACTTTCGTTTCGCTTGATTGATAAAAGTTTGTAAGTAGCCGGTAAAAATGGAATGCTGATACTGTATTTAAAATTATACCGTAACGTTACGCAATAGAATCCAGTTTTAAATAAGCGTATTGCAGAATGGTTTGAATGCATTAGAAAAAGTACTGTATACGGCGATAATTAAAGTTTATTTTTGAATAATGGCCGTTTTTAAGTGTTCGAAATATGAATTGTGTTCATGTTCAATATGGAAAGAGTGATTTATTTGAAAATAGGTCGTATTGCTTGTTCTTAAAATTGGATTTTGAATGATTTAGATCGAGGGTTGAGATGTTTATTTATTTGTTTTATAAATGAGTGCAGCGTACATGACATTTTCGATACGAAGCATTTTTCCTTCACTGTTATGAAGTTATGATCAAATACATAGGTATCTATAAAATTTTGGGCAAAGGAATTTGTTTTAAGTATACCGTTTTTAATTAGATGTATGTATCCGGCTATCTACAAGGAGATATGACTTGTCTTTCATACTAATATTTCCAAAACAAGGAAAAAAATAGTGATTGCAGTGATTGTTACTCTTTCCTTTATGGTACAATGACTATGAGTTTCAGAGGTCAATTTATTTTTTATCTTTTTTAAATGGGTAGTGTAGTGTCAAAATAATTAAACACGCAAACAATTTGCTTACATTTATGTAATAACCGATTCAAAATACCTTTACTTAGTGAACATTTCTGTAAAATAGATTTTGAGGCACTAGAGAAGGCGTCTATATTTCCGTGTTCTTATAGCCCGGCAACCTTCAAATCAAGAGTGAACAGGCACCTTCTGGGCGAGCTCGCTCCATCGTAGGCCACGTCTACGCCTCGGCTAGTCTGGGCCATACGTAAGCCCATTCATAATTTAAAAAAAAGGCACATTTTTTACCTGCAAAATTTGGTATTTAAAACATGCATAGTGGTCCAACACCTAGTATCTAAACATAGTCAAAAATATTTAAACCCCATTTATTTTCAAATACGTGTGGTTAACGTTATACGTGGGGTTAAGTGTTAAAATATGCAAAGTGGTGCAATACTAAGAAAATGTAGTCAGAAATGTACAAAGGTGTGTCATTTCGACCCAAATTTTTGGACAATTAACACAGTTTTCGAACAAAGAAAAAAAATCGACTAATTGCGGAAAATTATTGATTATTGGGGGCACAAACATTTAAAGTCGATTGGGAACAAAAGATATCGTAAGTGTAAATAAGTTTATTTGGGGCGTTACGTCAAAATAGCCAACTTGTACTTGTGGCTAAAAGGGTTTGGTTAATTTAGTTAAATGCACTCTGTAACTGGTTAGAGTAGGTAGGAGTTAGACAGAAAAGGACATTTTCCTATACCCAAAGGTGGTCTGGAAGAGATCGCTCTTAAGCGATAAGACCGCCTGTTGCTACCTCTATTGTCTTTGTTTATGTTATTGTACATTTATTGTAAACTACGTGTATGTGAGGTGTGCAATAAAGAGTATTGTATTACAGTACAATGTATTGTATTTTTTATATGTGACGTTCCACGGGAAAAGGTACCTTATGAGGGTTTCTAGTTTCGGAGATATGAAATGTTTTGTAAAGAGGTGAAAAAATGCTCAAATTTTTTTTATTGTGTGATCTGAAACCTTAATGTGTAACGTTTGTTTACCAGTTTTTATTTTTGTTATAAGTTAGTTATAAGCCTAGTAATGTCGTCTCAGAGTTTAGTACAAAAGGTACTTTATGGAAAAAAGATTGAAAATTCCCAAAAAAACTAGTCAATACGGGAAAAGAAGTTTGGTAGAGAACTGTATTAGCATTCCGCAAAACTAATTTGATAATTTCAGTTCTGGTTGGGGCGCCTAGCAAATATTATAACCGTACATCGACCGACATTACAAATCCAAGTAGCCTGCTATTATACCAAAGTTACTCTCGTCAAGTCTTTCTTAACTAGAATAATCTTCATTTGGTTTGGCCGCATGCAATAAATCAGCCATTGGTTTGCTGACAAATGCCAATACCCGACGCATTACCTTATGGAATATCTGAGGTCATTGAACCTCAATGCCGCTTGTCTTCAATGGCAACCAAAATATATTATTGATAAGAAATAGACGATTTATACCATCTTTACCCCAAAATATTATTAGTTTATCCTAACTGTTCCATCATCATCATGCCTCATCATGTAACTTAACCACAAGGTACCTTTTCATTACATACAAATTATTGGTCTTTTTAAAGATTATTATGACGAAGAACCAATTAAATTAGTGGCAGTTTAATGTAAATTAATATTTTCTATTCATAAAAGGTAAACTTCAATGTGATTGATGTTTTGAAGTGATGTATTATTAGATTTATTTCCATAAGGTACCTTTTCGTAAATGTATGGAGCAAATACTGTTATTGTTATGTAAGTTTAGAGTGGCATAAGGGGTTAAATATAGTATTTAGTTGGGGTTTTAGGATTTATTTCATTTGAGTGACAGAATTTCTTTCATATGTGCTCAGAAAAATTGATTGTGTGTTACATTAAAAGTAAAAATTTTCAATTTTCTGATTTTATATGAAAAAGTTAGAAAATACATTTTCTTTCACCCCTAAATCGGTATTGTTTTTTGCTTAAACTGTCTCTCAGTGTCGTTTTCTAATAGATAAAATTTAAATCTTGAGAGCTCATTGCAATCAATCGTGAAAATGAAATAAAACTTTATTTTCAAGAGATTGGTTAGTATACACATAAATCAGTCGATATCAAAGGTTTCTATTTGCATTACAGAACAAGTCGCAACATTTTTTTAATCTCAGATATATAAGCTATTATTATTTGTAGTCAACTATGTAACTGACTTCAGGAACATAGTTTTTTAGGCGGCTAAACTTAAAACTTCGCTATCGTAAAGTTGCTCAATTGACAACATTATTTTCAAAAAATCATATCTCTGTAACTACGCAACTTAGGAGGTTGATCTTTTGTGTTATCGATAGCTTATTTATTGTAAATTACTGGGGTATGCATAACTCCATACCCGCCATAAGGTACCTTTGACCGTGGGACGTCACATATAATATTATAAAAAAAAACTATTACATCGCATCATAAAAAATATAAAAGTACTAAATTGTATCGATGCATTTTTACTTTTAATTAGTATACTATGTATGTAATATTATTTTTCTTTATAACAAAGAAAATATCGTAATCAAGAACTTTATTCGTCATCACCATCAGCAGTTATTGCGTTGAATTGTTTTATTTTTTACCAGGGATTGTTTAATCAATAAAATCAATATCAGACGTCAATACCACATGTGGACCTCATTAATGACGATAATACTAAAATATAATATTTTTTTCTTTTCATAAACACAACAATATATTTTAAAAGAAATACAAACATAGCCTGCCGTTACTAAAATAACTATTTTTGTCTAAAAACCGTTATTCAATGCCGACATGATTTAACGTCTCACCAACATAACAAATTTGGCCATCCCGTCCTAAGGGCTAGTCACCAAATCCGGAGTAGGCGAAGGGGCGACGGCCGTACGGCGACGGAGAGTCTGAAAACCCAGACGACGAACTAGCACAGCCTAGCTTGAACTTCAAATAGGTTTTTAGGACTAGGTTTTTGGCAGTACAAAAGTTTTGGGTCACAAAAAGGTTTATAGTTGTAACTTCTTATCGTTTTGTTCATATGAACTGATGAAAGGATAAAAATGATGAATTGACTTGTGCTGGAAAAACCTTTTAGGTTAAGTAAATTTTAGGCTTAACAAAGCGATAGACTTTTCATATGTTTGAAAAATATTATTACTTTAATACGACTAAATTCTTCTTCCCTTCTGTCATCATTTCTTTTTCAAACCTTTTCAACCATGATCAGTAAGGCTAAGTCACCATACCTGTCACTTTTTAGCAAGTACGTAAGTGTGAAAGTGACGCATGACATGACAAGTGATAAAAATGCGACCATGATAGCGCCGCAGGACATATTAATGTAGATAGGGCAAGGTAAGCAAGAATTTCATTAATCTCAGGGTATACTAACCCCATTCGTTTACACCATTTTTGTCGTCTCTGTCAGTGGCGATACAAGGTGTCTAAACATGTCAAAGTGGTATTTCAAGACAAAACATACTTAATTGGCATAATTGCACATCAAAGTATTTTAGTATAACTCTTTTTTATATGTCTTGCCAGTAGTTTATTTGGGTTTAGAACTTAAAATATAAACTGTCAAAATTACGATGTGCAAAAGTAGACTAGTTTTGACATTTTTTCTCAGTCTCTTGCTGACCGCCAATGCTGTAAAGGGTTTGAAACGCCGGGATGTATATTAAAAAGATTCATTATATGCAATATAATCCGTTTGCATAGTTTTATTACATCGCGGTAACTCTGAGACCGAGCTTTGTTCGGAAAACATAAAAACTCAAAAATGCGCGTTTTCCCAGAGATAAGACCTAGCTAGAACAATTTTTCGCCCCCAAAAGCCCCCATATAGCAAGTTTCTGAGAACCGTTTCTGAGATCGTCGAAATATGTATATATAAATAAATAAATATTACAAGAACTGCTCGTAAAGGCATAAGATATATATATCAGTCTCGTATATATCTACCTGTTGATAACTAGAGAACTTTGGATTTATCAATATGGTCAATTAGTACGTGCTTTATTCATAGTCCCATATTATCATATACATATGTGTATGTATGTCTGCGATATGGACTTCAAATAGTTTTACTGATATTAATATTTGGTTAATAGTCTTCAATAGCTAGTGTATTACATATACATATACCTATATGTAATATATCAATTCAATTAACAGTAGGAAGCAATTTATTTAATGTAATAGAGATTAATATGACATACAGTCCAATTCGAACGTACACTGATATCAGAATGACATATAAATGATGCCATTAATATATTGTGCATTTCGCTTGTACTTGTCCGTACATGTATTGGAGCGAGCGAGACATAGCTAAATGACATTCTGATGTCGGCGTACGTTCAAATTGAGCGTAAAGAGACATACCATCATTTCTTTTAAATTCTAGATTTAATAAAAAGTGCTTATTTAATTATTTATATGTTAGCGTCAGCAAATGGTAAAAAAAAAACATTAAATATTATCGATTTGATTTGATCAGTTCACTAATAACTCAAACAATATATGTCATAATTGTTTCAAAATAAGAAAGTATAACCAAGTCATAAACCTATCTATTTATAACTCCGACTACATTTTAATCGATTTAACAATAACGCATGATAACATCATACAAAATATAAATGTGACAAAATTATCAAATCCCTTAAATATAGGACTGACCCTTAAGGCCTTAACCCAAAGGATCTGCATTTGCAGTGCATTTTGCAAAAACACGATCACTATAAGAGGTTCCAAAAGTTATCACGTACTAGGGGCTCGATTCGAACTTTAAGGTACTTCAATTAATAGATCTAGAAACGATATGGATTAAATATTCAGGGTCAAATGTGACGTTTCTTCAAACAAAAACATCACTTTTGACACTGGCACATCTAATCGATATCGTTTCTAGATCTATTCATTGCCGTATCTCAAAGTTCTAATCGGGCAGTAGCTTGAACTGAACGTGAATAAATAGATCAGCGTATGTATGTGTGTGTTTATATATACATATACATACGCTTCATCATCATCATCATCATCATCATTTCAGCCTATATACGTCCCACTGCTGAGCACAGGCCTCCTCTCATGCGCGAGAGGGCTTGGGCTATAGTCCCCACGCTAGCCCAATGCGGATTGGGGACTTCACATACACCTTTGAATCTCTTCGCAGATATATGCAGGTTTCCTCACGATGTTTTCCTTCACCGAAAAGCTAGTGGTAAATATCAAATGATATTTCGTACATAAGTTCCGAAAAACTCATTGGTACGAGCCAGGATTTGAACCCGCCACCTCCGGATTGAAAGTCAGACGTCATATCCACTCGGCTACCACTGCTTCTACTACATACGCTTATGTGTGTTTAAAGGGATAGTGGATCAATCTTCACCTCTTAATTTTAGGGGTTAATGACCTTGATATTGCTCTATAGTATATATTATTGTATGTATGTAGTTTATTAGAACAGTGAACTTTGGACTAATCTTCATCTGTTTTAAGAGGTCAATGACCTTGATATTGTAGAAATCAGGTCTAAACCGCGGTTTGTCGGTTTACTTAGCTAAATATATTTATAGATTGGGTCTATTACCTGAACAACGAATCTTCAAATAAATCTTAATTAACTACGTAATTTAGTATACTTAATCAATATTTTTATGCATTTATGCAGTGCAAATTTTATTTTTATTGATTTTTTAAGCAATGTACAGGTTGTCAAAGTGTTGGCATAACGCAGGTAACACTCTGGAGTTGGAGGCGTCCGTAGGCTACGGTGACCGCTTACTATCAGGCGAGCCGTATGCTACAGCAACCAACGTAATAAAACAATAAAAAATAATTAAAAAAATAACTGCATGAATAACCCTTCCTGATTGCGTCCCAGTTGCAGTTAATAACCACGACCAAGCTAACTTTGCACAGACTTTTCAATACCTAAAAAATTTATAAAGGTGTCAAATATTTTATAATACATATGTGGTCATATGATATGACCACATATGTATTATAAAATAGTTTAGCACTTCCACACGTATATTAGATGGATTTAACATACCTACTTATAATGTAAATAATTATAAATAATGAAGACAAGGAAAAAACTATTTAGTGATAACTTAAGTAAAAAAAATACCGTTTGTGGTTACAGTATAGTGCAACGGACCACCGCAACCACAGCGTTCACCACCCACGATATGCCACTTCATTCTTACGAAGTCTTTCGGCATTTATAGATACTCGTTTTAAAGTTAACAAATCACTCATTCACATGAATGAGTGGGTACATTACATACCTATTGCTATGAATGGAATGGAAATTAAGTAAATTCGTAGAATAGGTGAAAATCCCGTATTGTAGGTCAAAGGCCAATGAACTTTTGAAAATACATATATTACAATTATTATATTGATCTAATAAGGCTCTGGTTTAATTTAGTGAAGGACTCTTCAAGAAATTGACTGAAAACTTTACATAGTCGATTATTAATGTGATGTCCTTGGAGTCTCCAGGGTCCATATACTATGTTGATCTCTTACAGACCTTACGTGCAATTGTTTTTTTTTTTCAATTTAATGATGGCAAAAAAACTGACGTTGCAATTAAAACATGCCCAAATTAAAAAAAAACATACCTCGTATAGAATTAGCAGCTTTCTTATCCATAAACATGGTGTTCATGGAGGATCCGAACATCCCGTCGCTGCTTCCCGGAGGGGGGGAGGTGCTGTCAGCCACAGAGCCTGAGATATCCTGCATCCCCATCCCCATCTGGTTATGCATCACATCCGTATGGGGTTCTCGTTTCAGCTGCATCCCCTGTGGCAGGGATGTGTGCAGCATAGTGGTTGCTGACGAATGGCCTCCATGCTGATCAGGAGGCCATTGCGATCCAAAAAGCTCGTGGAACTGGTTATTATTCATTTTTGAAAAAAAGGGTTTTTGTCTAGGGTTCAGGTTATCTTCGACCACTGTGCGAATCGCATTCGCATTATTCTACTATCACTGTGTTTGGTGTTTCTCTTATTGATGGTTTTTTCGACTTTGTCGGATAAGGCAACTTTTTTTTTATTTCTACCATATGATTATGGCACGATGGTTCAACTTGGTTGTATTAAGCACCAGTTAACTGATATATATAATGTTCCGGCTAAAAATGGTAAAGTTCCTTTTTGCAAAGTTTATTTCGGGTATTAACTTCTTGAATAGCAACAAGTTTTTTGGCATTTTGTCTCCGTGGTGATGTTTTAAAAATCACTTTCCCTTCAAAACATATAAGGCACTGTTTTTTATTGTTCACACTTGTTCCCGTATACTATGTTATCCTTAAACACTGAATCTGTAAAGAAAGACAGAACGGAAAGAAGGATTTATATCTTTAAAGTTACGGAAAAAATGCCAATTTGGAAACGATTTTAAATAACCTCGGTTACTTAAAATCAGGAACACACTTTTGTAAATCCAGTTTGGTCACTCCACTGTCACTTTGTAAAAATATACGTTCACCTCACTAGTGTAGAAGAAAAAATTTGTACGTTAATTTTTGTACTATATGTAGTGCACAACTCGGTGTCCCGATGGCGACTGGCTGCCCGCGCGACGCTCCGATCGTGACTGACGCACTGTCGAATCTTCAAAGGCTACGAAAAAAAAATTCATCCGAATATTCCGGCTAGCTCATAGTTATAGTTCAACGTCCAGGCAGTTACAAAAATCCGCGTAAAACAGCCTTATTAAGAAGAAAAAAGCCACGTACCCGGTGCTGGTGGTAAAGAACGTTCGATTTTCAAAATTCGAAATGGAAAAATCTTAGTTTTAATTGTAATTAAGAAGCAAAATGACTGGCCGGTATGACTCGCTATGTGGGTGTGTGCGTGACGACGTAATCTATACGCGCGGCGCGCACACCGCGCCGCTCAGGGCGTTGAACCGAGGACCCAAACAAAGTAGATTTCGGTGAAAAGTTGTTGAACCCTAGGAACGTTCGAACCGCGATTTTTGGCAAACGTTCGATTTTCGAATTTCGTTTTTAATCAACGGTTTTTCTATTGTACGTGATATTGTCGGTGTGTTAAGAGGTCAGTGACCCCGGAAAATGCGTTCGTGTGCTCGTTTTGTTTTATTAGTCATTTTGTTTTTATTTTGCAATTAATGTTTATTGGGAATTTTAATTGCTCTTTCCTATACTTAACGTACTTACCTGTAGAAGGTATAAGAAAAACATTGTGCCCTTCGTCAATTTAGTTTTAGAATTTATATGTCAAAATTCAAACATGGAACGTTAAGTGTAACAGTTAGACCAAGATAACTCTGCAACGATTTTGATAGTACACGCAGCACAAGTGTTATGTTAAACGTCAAACTTCTATGACATTATTATGACGTATAAATAACACTTGCACTGCGTGTGCTATCATAATCGTTGCAGACTTATCTTGGTCTAACTATACCTACATTTGATTCAGCCAAGACCTAAATATCGACCGGCCGACTAACCGGCTGTCCTGGGTTCGATTCCCCGGTCGTGACAAAAAGTTTTTAAAACTGTGATGTAAGTCTGATATAGTGCCAGATAGGGTTATTGGTCAGTAACTGGACACTGTTAGAAATTGGCCACCCTAAACTAAAAATGAATTATATTCATTCGAACAGAATTCCTTTTAGTATGAGGCGGCTATTTATTGAAAAATTATTTTACATAATTAAGATTATTTGCTTTGATTAGTTATGATTGTTTTTTTTGTATCCAAAATGATATTTACTTATATAGAGGTTAACTCTTCATCATTATACAAATAAAAAAAAAATTACTTTGTAAATATAAAAAAAAGTGTTGATTTGACTCCAACACTGAAACGTCATCCAAATAGCTGTCCAAAAACTTTTGTACTGCACCTTGTAAAATACGTCAAAATATCTCGCGATCCAATACCACGTGGTCACATTAATGACTATCACTTGTATTTTAATGTCATCGACCCCGGGGTACAGCTGAAAACTTTTGGAACATCCCATCAAAAATACTCCCAAAATATCTCGTGACCACGTGGTCTAATGACTCATTAAGCACTTATGACCTTCTTATGGTGTTTTTAATGTCTTTGACCCTAAAAGGTGATTGGACTGGGGTGCAAGGACGTTCAAATTGTGGGTGACTGACTTTTTGTGGGGTTATGTTATGAAATGTTGCGAAATGGTGACCAACGGCCCGATGCGAACTTTTAGATACGTCAATTAATAGATCTAGAAACGATATAGATTAGAAGATGTTTCTTCAAACAAAAACGTCACTTTTAAAACTAACGCATCTAATCCATATCGTTTCTAGGTCTATTAATTGACGTATCTTAAAGTTCGAATCAGGCAGCGACATCTTATAGAGCGATTTTAGTGAGTTTTTAGTCGAAGACCTGTCCAGCCTAGTGGGTAGTGAGACTGTGGGCCCGATTCGGATTTTGAAATATAGACATATATTAGACATCTTTTAGACATCACAAAGATACTATAACGATATGTTTAAGATCTAACCTGTCAAATTTGACATTTGCGTGATTCTGGAGATACTCTTGAACGATTTCCACAGGATATGACTTAGAGATCCAATTCACATCTAATAGATATCTTACTCTATCTAACGTAAAAGTGACATTGGTTGCCCGAATTGCACTGCAAAAGAGAACTAGTTGATATCTAAACTATAACGTATCTAGAATGGATCTAGTACGTGTCGTCTCTTGTGAATATCTTGAAGTTCGAATACGGCAGTCTGTATGTATGTATGTATTTATTTATTTAATCTTTATTGCACATAAGGAAATACACTGTACAAAAGGCGAACTTAATGCCATAAGGCATTCTCTACCAGTCAACCTTAAGGCAAAGCAGATAAGTTGTAGGCGGTGCAAAAACACATGTATGTATGTATGTTCGCGATAAACTCGAAAACTACGGGTTTTCATGCGGTTTTCACCTATCAATAGAGTCTTGAGGAGGGTTTAGATATATAATTTGTTACAACCCGTGCGAAGCCGCCGGCTACCGCGAAGACCGAAAATCGCAAATTGCGGGGATCTTTCTCTTTTACTCCAACGAAGGCGTAATTAGAGTGACAGAGAAAAATCCCCGCAATTTGCGAATTTCGATTTTCGCGGTTATAGCCCGGGGGGTCGCTACTGTCGCTAGTTTATAATATTAACAAGTAGGTAGTGGGAATAGAAAATAGTTATTTGTTTTACAAGGGGGCAAAGTTGTTGTTTAACCGCTCGTGCTAATATTGATACCCGAGCAAGCGAAAGATTCCATAATTGAACCACGAGCGTAGCGAGTGGTTCGAAAAATGGAATCTTGAGCGTTGCGAGGGTTTCAAAGCACGAGGGTTAAACAAAATTTGCCCCCGAGTGAAACACAAAATTTTTCACCACACCAACCCGAAGCACATATTAAATGTAAAATATCAAACAAAATCAAATCCAAATGAATGTTATTAATTATTTATCATCATTTAAAAGTCAATTCAACCAGGAAACATAAGAAAACAACTCAAAATTTGCATTTGATTACTTTGCCTCACATGTGGATAAAATGCAACTTTGCTATTCGTTTTTGAAGTGCAAAGTAATTCTTTCCGAGCTGGTGTGGTGAGCCTCACATGTGGATAAAATGCAACTTTGCTATTCGTTTTTGAAGTGCAAAGTTATTCTTTCCGAGCTGGTGTGGTGAAAAACCTTATATAATATAATTCCATTTCCGTTAAAAACATAATAACAGGGATCAATAGGTCGTTAGCTTAGAGCGAGAGGTCCGTGACGTCACGGGCGTCTCGCTCGCACGCAAGGTCGCCGCCCGGAGGGACAGAAGGGCGTAAGTGCCTGGGACAACCCTGTAGGCCTAAAATCGGGTTTAAAGATTATTCGAACCTACGGCGCGATTCGGAAAATGATTTAGAGATTCACTAGATATGAAATAGTAAAGATATGTGACGTTCCTCGGCAAAAGGTACCAATGGCGGCTGGCGCTCGTGCTATTATTAACGCCGCTCCAATATTCAGCCGAGGCAATGGTACCTTTTGCCGTGGAACGTCACATATCTTTACTATTTCATATCTAGTGAATCTATAATTCATTTCCCGAATTGCGCCGCTAGCCGCTTCCATACAATTCATTTCAAAACGATATACCTACCAGTGGCGGCGCGTCAAACATATCCAAAGGCAAGCCGGGGCTAGTTTGACTTACATATTTCCTTTACAACTCTGCTCAAACGTCCAAAAACAGGCAAGCCGGTGGGAATCGGCTTTTATGGACGCGCCGCCACTGATACCTACTGATACAGTCACCCGCAATAATATGTTACTCTTCGAAGTCCGCAAAAATATGTGACTCGCTCTTATAATGGCTCTACAAAATATCATCGTGTCAGATCAATGTTATTCAAAAATAAAAGGTCAATATACATACAATATTTTTAATAAAACACGCGTGTACAGTCAGCAGCAGAAGTTGCTAAGCGGGCCAGGTGTTCAAAATGATCTTGACGCTACTCTATTGATTAAGAACTTTAAGAGAATAAGAGCGTGTCAAGGTAATTTTGAACACTTCGCCCGCTTGGCAACTTCTGGTGCTGACTGTACCAAGAAATGTACTTTTTGATAAAATACTGTAAATACAACTGGTTGCCATGTAATGGCCGATATCTTTAAATCTGTACTATCTGTACTTTAAAATTGATAAAAATTGCATGTTTTATCAGTAAGAGTTCGTCGACTGCTAAATATGTTACGTGGGCCATACTGAAAGTTCCAGGATTCTGATATATGAGACGATTTATTTTTAGGGTTCCGTACCCAAAGGGTAAAACGGGACCCTATTACTAAGACTTCGCTGTCCGTCCGTCCGTCTGTCACCAGGCTGTATCTGACGAACCGTGATAGCTAGAGAGTTGAAATTTTCACAGATGATGTATTTCTGTTGCCGCTATAACAACAAATACTAAAAACAGAATAAAATAAAGATTTAAATGGGGCTCCCATACAACAAACGTGATTTTTGACCAAAGTTAAGCAACGTCGGGAGAGGTCAGTACTTGGATGGGTGACCGTTTTTTTTTGCTTTTTTTTTGTTTTTTTTTGCATTATGGTACGGAACCCCTTGTGCGCGAGTCCGACTCGCACTTGCCCGGTTTTTTCTAAGTGGCCAGTCCAGGAATTTTCAGTATGCCCTAATTATTTCTGGGTCTTAATGCTCTAAAAAGTAATTTATTAGAATAATAATTATAAATAAATAATACGGAAAATTATTTGCTGAATAAAACCATTTTTATAAAAAAATATTACGAAAAGGAAAAAAAAATGGAAAATTCGCCGCATCGGGCAAGACTGAAATTAGCCATTTTTCCTTTAATACAAAAATTTGTAAAATATGTAATTACTTTTTTTTAAATTTCAGCAATCTTCGGGCGTCGAATCCGCAACCCCGAGCAGTGTCAACTCCAAATGACCGTTAAATCGTATTCCGAATTCAAAAAGCCAAATGTGGAGCGAATTCGAATTTCAAAACGCAGGGTTTAGTGAACTATGAACTCATTGGTGACCCTTTTGACAGTTCACACTGAAATAAAGGCAGTTTCACACGTCGATATTTTTTATTTATACTTGGTCAAGCAGATCTTGTCAGTAGAAAAAGGCGCGAAATTCAAATTTTCTATGGGACGATATCCCTTCGCGCCTACATTTTTCAAATTTGCCGCCTTTTTCTACTGACAAGATCTGCTTGACCAAGTATATTTTACCCCCCACCCTGAAAGCTTGAGCCCGTTCAGTAACCTTATCTCAAGAATTGGCGAAGGAACTAGTTTTCGTTGTATTCACTGGCATCTGACCTCCCAACTCAGAGGCCTTATTGGAATTATTTCGGATTTTTGTTTGCTATGTAAGAAAATCTGTCAAACATTTAAAATTGCATAAGGTACCATATTCTATGAATTAATTTATAATTATGATCAATATGATCATGCACTTAGAAATATAATATATACCCATGGAGATTGAATTTAGGCAGTTTTTAAATTATTGTTATTTTTTTTTTATCAGTATAATCAAATAATAAATATAAACTAAAATTCAAAACCAAAAAAGTAAGACAATGTTGCCACTGCAATAATTTGTTTGTAAAATAGTAAATTCCTTTTGATAAATAATCACGCTAAGATAATTTATTTAAAACAGTACCTACTTTTATTAACTTATTTTTACATAAATACAAGACGCGCTAGTAAAAAGTGGCAACATTGTCTTTTTTTTTTTTAATAAGTTTTGCGGTATAGGAACAGTCCTATTTAACGTTCTATTTTCAAATAAATATTCCAAAATTTGCAACAAGGGGAAACCAAACATCCGTTTAAACTGTAAATTTAAACTTCGAATCCGAATCTAGTTACGAATTGCAACGGCTAGAAAAATCAATTTCAGAATAAAAACGTACTAACTCCACTAACGAAACAATTAAAAATCAACTCTATAACACACTGAATAAGATTGAATTTTAGAAAACTGCAGCTGATACTTTCGACTTTTACATTCCAAATGTAACTCCAAAGTAAAAGCATATCAATTGCCATAACTGCACAGATTAAAAATGAACTCTTTGCGTCAGATAATAAGGTTACATTTACAAGTAACTGAAATTAATAGTTGCGACTTTTTGATATTAATCGAGATACGATGACCCGCAATTTCGGGCAGGTCGTCGTCCGGCGAACGAACTGCTGGTATCTAGGGTTGTCAGTTATGTCAAAGAGGTGTTATTAATTCTGTCCTAGTGGGCTAAGGGTTGTCACAACCAGAAATGTAACAACTACTACTAATAAGTCGGAGGCAAATAAACACAGACTGGCTGATGGTAAGCGGTTGGTGTAGCCTATGGGCGGTCGCAACGTTATTTGTGGTCAGAATGGTCAGATAGACAAACCGAATAAACAGATGGACAGACAGCGTATGCTTAGTAAAATACAAACTAATTTGGGGTACGGAAGCCTATTAGAAGATTTTGTTATTAAAAAAGTCAAAAAGACAATACAGTCAAGGCAATACAAAACATTTAAGGATTTGGGTATATTTTATACAGTCTTTAATTAAACAGCTTTTATGAAGTAGAAGTTTTCAACATGTCTAAGTTTCGCTTTTAATTCCATTTATTTACGATGTCCACAGGAAAGACGCATAATGCTAGCTCGTACTATTTTTCGTCCCATTCATTTCAATTAGATTCTGAACACGACGCTATATAGTTTTCATGCCAAGTGTTAAGTCAAGTATGAAGCTTATAGGGATATGTATGCGTTCTTACTGCCAAGATAACGCAAAGTTAGGGTGGTCAGAGTCTATTTTTTTTGTGAAATGATTCTTTTCTCTAAACTATGTTATCCTATTAAAAAATATAATTCTGGCAACCCTATTTAGAGATCGGGCGTCCGGCGAATCGATCGGCGTTCCCCGCAATTGATGTGTTTCCGGCACCATCCGGCGCTATGGCCCCACACGGACGACCGTTAAGAAAAATAATGTACCTACTTAATGGCCCAACAGAAAATAAAAAAAATCTGTATCGGCAAGTTTCGGCATAAAAATCATGTTTCGGCTGAAGGTTCGGTTTCGGCCAAAAAACTGTCCAACCTTTGGCCGCGCTAAAACTATATCGGTTGTGGCACTTGTGGCCAACCAAAGTGACGGCTTCGCATCCGGCAAGTATCGGAATAAAAATCACATTTCGGCCGAAACCGAACCTTTGGCCGAACCAAAACCAGGGGTGCGAAACTCCTGACTTCGGCCAAACTCGGCTCGGCATTGCTCCGAGCAATTATTAGGGTTGACACAACTTGACGTCCCTATGCGTGCACGACCACAGATAAGATACTGGCTCGAATTTAGACAACCCTAAATAGCCAAAAAGGATAGTGCCATATATTATAAAGGGACAGCATGATTCGACCCTGAACCGCTGTGACTTCGGTTTTGTAGGAAGTTTCCTTTCTGTCATCATCATCATCATCATCTCAGCCATAAGACGTCCACTGCTGAACATAGGCCTCCCCCTTGGACCTCCATTCGTACCGGTTGGAAGCGATCCGCATCCAGCGTCTTCCGGCGGCCTTAACAAGGTCGTCCGTCCATCTTGTGGGTGGACGTCCTACGCTGCGCTTGCTAGTCCGTGGTCTCCACTCGAGCACTTTTCGACCCCATCGGTCCTTTCTGTACGGCAGTACTATTATTTATTCTGTGTCAAAACTAGAGCAAAACCGAACCCTCGGTTTCGGTCTAAAATCCGGTTTCGGCACACTAATATGTAAGCCACGCGAATTTGTTAATAACCAATATATTATTGTTCCGACGGTAAACATCACCCAGTTGGAAACCGGGACAAGTTTATTTAGGAGTTCCGAGTACAAACAACACCGTTCACTGTCCATCGGTGGACCTTATGCCTATTGTAATAAGGTTTATGAACTGTCAGTTAACAGTGTCGATAGTACGTTTGCCATAAAACCTAAAACTCATCTGGGACGTTTTACTAGCGTTACATTTTGGATGGAAATTAAAGGGGCCCACTGATTAACAGTCCGCCGGACGGTATCGCCCTGTCAGTTAGAATAAAATTTTGACAGTTCCGAACAACTGACAGGCCGATACCGTCCGGCGGACTGTTAATCAGTGGGCCCCTTAAGGGCTAATACACACACAAACTGAAGCGGAAGCTCTGTTAGCCTAGCTGTAAGAGCGTGCGACTTTCAATCCGGAGGTCGTGGGTTCAAACCCCGGCTCGTACCAATGAGTTTTTCGGAACTTATGTACGAAATATCATTTGATATTTACCAGTCGCTTTTCAGTGAAGGAAAACATCTTGAGGAAACCGGACTAATCCCAATAAAGCCTAGTTTCCGCTCTGAGTTGCAAGGTCAGATGGCAGTCGCTATCGTAAAAACTAGTGCCTACGACGCCAATTCTTGTGATTGTTTGCCAAGCGGACCCCAGGCTCCCATGAGCCGTGGCAAAATGCCGGGACAACGCGAGGAAGATGATGATGATGACACCCGTTTACCAAAATTAACTTTCAGTGGCTAACGTACATGACAAAGATACTTACTGCCGTATTCGAACTTCAAGATATTCACAAGAGACGACACGTACTAGATCCATTCTAGATACGTTACAGTTTAGATATCAACTAGTTCTCTTTTGCAACGCAATTCGGGCAACCAATGTCACTTTTACGTTAGATATCTATTAGATGTGAATTGGATCTCAAAGTCATATCCTGTGGAAATCGTTCAAGAGTATCTCCAGAATCGCGCAAATGTCAAATTTGACAGGTTAGATCTTACACATATCGTTATCGTATCTATGGTGATGTCTAAAAGATATCTAATAGATGTCTATTTCAAAATCCGAATCGGGCCCTTATTGCAAAAATGAATATTACTAAAACCATTTGTCTAATACAACACCGTCATTCCTTTTGAAAACTAAACAGTTGTAGCACAATCTGCACAATACCCATTTGACTATCACTGAACCTTAGGCCTTTACAATAAGATTCAAAATCGAACAGCGTAGCTTACACGCACACAAACGTGCGCGTACGCACGTGCGCGCATGTGTGCGCGTTCAGCGACCCTCGCGCGCACTGGGCCAGCCGTTGACCTGCCCACGTGGTCGCGTTTTTGCCCCGACTTGGAAAAAAGCGCGCGATTATGACGCTACTGCGATTTTTCTTATTTTGGTCTATGATTTCAGAAAAGCGTGCGAGTATGATGCGATTGGGATTTTTGTAATTTTGGTGATGACTTCAAATACCAATGTTTAACCCAGAGGGACTCAAGGTTCTATCGAGTTTAGTAAAAATCCCTCGTTATGTTTTCCTTCACTGAAACGCCACTGGTAAATGTCAAATGATCTTTTGTACATAAGTTTCAAGAAACTTATTTAAAAAATACTGTAATTCAGTTGTCAACATTGCGAATCCTTTAAACATTATTAACTAAAATAGATTGTAGTCCATAGGCTCCTGAAACCACTTACCACATTTTTATGCAATCATTGGTTTGACATCAATTTATCTCGTTCAAATAACTCATTGACATAATTGTTTGTCAAAATTTTCGTTAGTCATCATTGGTTTTTCTCAGAAACGCGTAACTTTTCAGGATTGCCATAAAACAAACCTAACCTAACCTAAACCTTACGAAAATCCTGAAATGTTAACGGTTTCAGTTTTATGATTATGACTAACGATAATATGACAAACAATACATTATTCTGACTTAAAACTTTATGGGAAACAAAGGGACCCCTTAATTTTATTATAACACTAATGGGGAATGTTATAGTTCCTGTTTTGTTTTGATTTTTGTACAATAAAGTGTTTTACTACTACAAATGAGTACAAATGAGTTTTTCGGAACTTATGTAAGAAATATCATTTGATATTTACTAGTCGCTTTTCGTTGAAGGAAAACATCGTGAGGAAACCGGACTAATCCCAATAAGACCTAGTATCCCCTCTGGGTTGGAAGGTCAGATGGCAGTCGCTTTCGTAAAAACTAGTGCCTACATCAAATCATGGAATTAGTTGTCAAGCGGAACCCAGGCTCCCATGAGCCGTGGTAAAATGCCGGGATAACGCAAGGAAGAAAAAAAAGTGTTTTACTGCTAGTACTACTACTACTAGTTACTACTAATGTACCCACATTGATATATCCTTACCAAAGATTGCTCGGTTGTAAAGGCTAAGAAAAATCTTTGATAATAGGAAATATTACGCAAAACTCTGCATAGGGGGCGCCACTACCACTATCCATGCAGCACAATCTGGGGATCTACCGCGAAACAAGAAAATCGAAATTTCGTTGTCTAGCCCCTCTATCACTCTTGCATATTTGAGCGATAAAGAGGCAGATGACTAAATTTCGATTTCCGCGTTTACCGGTAGGCCCTTGTTAACAAACCGCCTTGATGCATCAATGTCATATTTAATTGTCTGTGAAAACTTGTTAGTTTAAGGCACAGTATGTATAATGAATGGTTTACTAGCTAGCTTAGTGCTGCACTCTGGTGGCATAATATTGCAGTAATGCCCCCTATTGATACAATGATACATGATTACCGATTTTACCGTACACTTGACGGTTTTTTTACAACCAATTACGAGTCGATAATAATCGAGAATGTATGAGATAATGTATGGAAAAAAGAGTGACATCATGTGGATGGAAATGGCAAGTGCGAGTCGGATTCTGGCTCTTTATTAGGTTTGCAATTTGATATGATGTATCGAATATATCTGCATACATACATGTATGACGTTGGTTTTTAAGAATAGCTAGAATTTTAGAAGAATAGTTCGTTTTTTGGCTTACTTGATATTATTATTAATATTTAGAAGACTCAAATCATTGAAAAAGGTTTTTTCTCTCTGATAATGTTTTGATGATTACAGTTAGGAACCCTCTTAAAAATGTGTAGGTATATTGTACTTATTTAATTAAATTTCAACCAAAATGGAAATGTCGTTTAAGAAACTCTAAGTCTTTACTTTTTGATGGTATAAAATTATGGAAGGAAAACTAAGACAACAGGAAAAAATTATTGATACTTCTCGAGTCGGACTCGCGCACGAAGGGTTCCGTACCATAATGCAAAAAAAACAAAAAAAAGCAAAAAGAAAACGGTCACCCATCCAAGTACTGACCACTCCCGACGTTGCTTAACTTTGGTCAAAAATCACGTTTGTTGTATGGGAGCCCCATTTAAATCTTTATTTTATTCAGTTTTTAGTATTTGTTGTTATAGCGGCAACAGAAATACATCATCTGTGAAAATTTCAACTGTCTAGCTATCACGGTTCGCGAGATACAGCCTGGTGACAGACGGACGGACGGACGGACAGTGAAGTCTTAGTAATAGGGTCCCGTTTTACCCTTTGGGTACGGAACCCTAAAAAGAACGTAAAAATGTGGTTAACAACAAAGTCGATAATTATGAACACTTCATCCGTTCAGCTACTTTACACTCACAAGAGGAGATTTTCATACCAACAGAACCCCAAATTAGCATACCGTACGCGCCAAGACTCCACACCTACGCGTGGTAACGACTAACGAGCAATCCTTCACCTGCCTTCAACACATCTTTAAACTTATAATTTGAGCTCTATCTCCCTTAAACCTCTTTATATTCAGAGACCATGCAAGATATACTGGCCTTTAGACGTTTTAAAGATCAGAATAACATGTTATTTTGACCATAAATAGATCTTATGACTTTGTAAATAAGGCTTACGAAAAGTCACTACGAAATGCACGGGTTGGGGTCTTTTGTGATGCAAAAGAGTATTTTGGGTACTGAATGTAAGGTGTTTCACCTTAGAAGGCCTCAAAAGTTAATGTTCATTGATTAGGATAGTGCCCCTAGCGTAAATTTATTTCGATAGCGTGACGTGACCACTGTTACCAGATATAAATTTAGAATTTCCTGACAAAATTCCTGATTTCCGAATATTTTTCCTGACATTCATATTTTTGACGACGACGACGACGGGGAGGGGAGGCGTTAATGTAGGTAAATAAAAAGATACTTTATAAACAAGTCTATCAATCCAAAAAATCCTGACATTTTCGAATTTCGTACCCATTCCTGACAAAAGGCCAAAATTCCTGACATGTCAGGAAAATTCCTGTCGTCTGGTAACCCTAGACGTGACGTACGCGTTTGCGTCTCATCTTGTATGGGAGTTTGAGTTTCCATAACGTCTCGCTTGGCGCGCTGTTCAAAATCACATACAAAAATAGAGATAACGCAAACGCGAACGCTCGACACGCTATCGAATGAATATACACTAGGGCATAGGGGTTCATATTTAGTTTTCTATTTTTCCTAATTAGAGAAGTAACGATATTTCCCATTGATATTGTATATGTAATATACTACGTTTTACAATGTGTGCTTACAAAATATACTGTTGGTACCTACAGATTTATTGCATAATTTTCCATCGTATTTTCACGGAAACGTACGAAAGTGTCTTGCTATTTCAGCCAGTCTCGGTACAAAAAGTACTGACGTTGACTGAAGTATCATGACAAATACGAACGTTTCCGAGAAAATACGATGGAAAACAATTATGCACTCTACTGTACACAAAAACCATACAGCTGCGAATACTGCACAAAAACCTCCGAATCTGTAACTCAATGAACGCACATTTTTCCGTTGGTTTTCCGAACTTTGACACAATTCCGCCGGTCGTCGCCCGCTACGTTGACTGACCCGCCGGTTACTGTACTTTTGGCCCTTAGGTTACCGTACTTTTGAACCTACCCTTAGGTTAGTGTACCGGCAGTTGAACCCAGGGTTCACCCTTATGAACTACGAAATGGTGGGCGTTGTCGCTCCAAGGTTTGGATTGGAGGCTACTTTTTGGGTAGTTAACTAAATAGTTAGCTTGAAAATAACTTGTCATTTAGATTTTCACATAAGCTTAATATCAGGCGTGGCTCACTTCGCGATTTCGTCGCTTTGCTACAGGTAGCTAAAAGTACATCCGTTCCACACCAATTTTGGTGGCTAGTAACCCGCTTACGCTTTTTAAATTTGTTTTTTTTTTTGCAGTTTTGGTGGCTTTTTAGTTGCGCGTGGTGGCTTATGAGCCGCGCGTGGCGCTGTCGCCACCTAGCGGCCATATCTGTCCTGATCGTAACAGACGCGTTTTGTTAGAGAGTGAGTCTTCTGTACCTAGTATTACTATTATTTATTCCGTGGTAATATACCTATTTACGTATATGTGTGTTCGCCTTGGCATCTACATAAGAAAGAACGATTCCTTTGGTAGTTTTACGTAAAGTGTCCGTCAAATGTTATGTTATACTATATCTATACCCTGGGGTCATCGAACAGCCTTCAGGTTCGTAGTACGCGGGGTCGTTCGCACCCCACGTGGTGCGCGATGGACTTGAATGGACTTATACATCTTATAATAGAGGTATAATGAAAACATCTTCATCCTCGCGTTTGTCCCGGCTTTTTGCGACTCATGGGAGCCTGGGGTCAGCTTGACAACTAATCCCAGGAATTGGCGTAGGCACTAGTTTTTACGAAAGCGACTGCCATCTGATCTTCCAATCCAGAAGGTAAACTAGGCCTTGTTGGGATTAGTCCGGTTTTCTCACGATGTTTTCCTTCACCGAAAAGCAACTGGTATATAAATATCGGATATAAAGGATATTTCGTACATAAGTTCCGAAAAACTCATTGGTACGAGCCGGGTCTGAACCCGCGAGATCCGGATTGAAAGTTGCACGCTCTTACCGCTAGGCCACCAGCGCTCAGAGATATAATGAAAACATACTTATGTTAAAAAATATGAGAAGACATCTTACACAGATCAACCTAGTCCCAACCCAAACTAAGCAAAGCTTGTACTTATGGGTGCTAGACGACTATATTGAATAAATGTATATAGGTATTTACACCCATGACTCGGATCAGGAACAAAATATGTGTATGTATCACACAAATAAATGCTATTACCGGGATTCGAACCCAGGACCATCGGCTTCACAGGCAGGGTCACTACCCACTAGGCCAGACTGGTCGTCGCTTGTCTAGTTTCCTTAAATTGCTAAGGTTACAAATCCACATATTGTAGTCGCCATCAGATTTATCAGAGCGGCCGAGGTGCTCAAAAATCCTGAACACGCACTCTAACGCCTTGACAGTAGAGGCGTGTTCAGATATTTGTGGCACCACGGCCGCTCCGATATATCTGTTGGCAACTGAGCCGGTTCCGATTGTCTTTTGTTTCGGAACAATACAGTCTGCGATTTATCTTCCGCTCGCCTTTTTTTTTCACCAACTACAATTTATAGATTGCGGGACTTCCCCCTACGTTGATTGGTAGAGAACTCCGTGTGGCATTAAGTCTACCTTTTGCCAGTGTATATTTTTAAATGTGCAATGAAGTTTAAATAAATAAATAGGTAGAAGGACGTTATGTATTCGGTTGTGGCTTGTGGCTATTTATTATGTAAGTATGTATGTTCGCCGATTATTCTGCGCCCCGTTAGTATTTCGATGTGCGCAGAATATGTTGTTACTTCTTACTTCTTATTTTATAATACGATCATTAAAAAATAACAGATTTCATAAAAAAAAACAAGTTTATATATATGAAATAGTTCAGATAATCGTCTTAAGAAAGCCTAAAATGCGTAAAATACCAAATATGCACAGTCATATCTTAAAACATTGCCTACGTCTTCACAGTACAGCGTAAAAATGATACATCACGTCATACTATACCGAAAAAATACTTCACACAAAATAAAAATACATCCACGCGTCTCGTTAAAAAAAGATTATCACGCGTTCGACCTAAAGCCAAAAACCTCAAATGACCCCAAAAATACCGAAAAAAAAACGTAAAATGAACAATTGTATTAAAAATATCATCAACTTTCATAACAATCAATATTTTAATCCAATATAATCGATATAATACAGGTCATTGATCTGCGAAGAGTTGAATGTGCCAAAATAAAACGCTGCCAGTGTAAGCTGACCCCTGTCGGTCATTCGTTGAACTTATGTTGTCATAGGTTGTAATCGCTTCCGCATGTGCGCTTCCTCGGGGTATCCAGGTTTTTAAATGTTAAACTTTTTAATTTTGTTTCTTTTTTCGCGAAGGTTTCAAGCTTTCTGCTTCCGTGTGTTTCTTCCACTGCGGAAAGTATTTTTTTTTAATAGTGATTTTGCGAAATCGCCTGTGGACGTTTTAGTAAAGAGATTAATGTGTTATGTTAGACTGACTGAAGTTTTATTTTTTAAGGGTAGCTTACTAAACATGTTAGATGCTAAAATGCTTTAAGCAATTCCAAAATACGTTTATATTATTAGCAATTTGCAAGGCTAACTGGAATAGATCCCATACAGGGATAAGTTCGCCTTTGCTTTATTCAATTTACTCTATTTCTCTTTAACTGTGTTTCTCGTGTTCTTGTTTCCATATACAATAATGCATATTCATACATACATATTACCAACATACAACGTTAGAGTTTAAAATGTAATTTTTGGTGTTTCACCCTTAAGGATTTATTTAGTTATATCTATCATAAGGGTAAACTCCATGATTTGGTGTAGGCACTATAGTAGGTATCCTAAACAGACGATGGCAGTTTAACACGAACGAAACTGCTATTTGACCTTAAAGTATTGTTTTACTCTATTAACCGATTTCCAAAAAGGGGTTCGCAGTAAGTCAGTCACTTTCGGGATCGTCTTTTCTCCGCATTTTATAGACACATTATACCGGGTGTGGCCTGTAACACGAGCAAATAATTAAAATATAGATTGTACTCCTCAAACGGTGACACTTTAGTTCAGCAACTTTTAAAAATTATGAAGTATTTAGACTTCCTATTTTTCATACAAAATTAATATTATCTTCAATGGACGCCATCGTCATGCCATATCATTTGTGTTTGACCTTGCTTGTCATGCCTTAATCATAACAAAATTCGCAATACATTGCGTCTTAGAATAAACTTTAAAGTGTATTAAAAATCAAACCACAAGTTATTTTTAAAAGTTGCTGAACAAATGTTGGTCAGTATGAGGAGTACTGCATACAGTTAAATTTTTTGCTCGTATTACAGGCCACACCCAGTATAGTTTTAGGATTGCAATTACTTACCTACATAGTGATTTACAGAAATAGTTTGCCGATAGGTATAATTTGGAGATAAATTAATTTAAAACACCCGTTAAACATCCGTTTTATTTATGGTTTTATCAAACCGCCAATATTTCTAGCTACCTCAACATTTGCAAATTTAATGACGAAAATTTCGTCACAATTGGAAAATTCTAGACACAATATATCTTATATAAAAAAGTCTGCGAATCATCGCCGTCTCGCTTCAGCCGTAGGCGCGTTATCGCCGTCTCGCTTGTGCTATAAATATGGCCGGAGGTCGATGAACTGCCGAAAATCTTGGGTCATTGGACGACCGCGGGTTGAACGCACTGTGCCGTAAGCAAGCATTGTTTTTACGCGGTTTTCGGCTAGATCTATCATTTTTCAGACAGTTTAGGGGTTTTGATGTGCTGTAATGTTATTTGCGTTTCGATGTTTTTTAAACTGTCTTTTTAGCGGGAAAAATATGATAAAATATACTTTTTGAAGTACATTTAAGCGGTATATGAAACAAATTTTGCATTATAATAGTCAAAAATAAACTTAAATAAAGTAGTAACTTAAAATTTTCAGGAAAAGTTAACCATAATACCAAGAAACACGTAATAACAAAAAGTGCCACATAACTCAAAAACTACTAAACCGATTTAGGTCAAACAGACACCAAAATAAAGCTAGAAAAAAACGCTATCGATCCATATAAACATCATATAGATAACTTGAACAGGGGCTGAGTAATCTTTAAAAAACAATTGCTACGAATGACGGATGAAATTTTTCGGCGGTCATCGACTTGGTCGTCGACCTTCAATGTTTGGGTGACCGGAGTTCCTTGCCACGATACTTACCTAGACAATTAAAAAAAACTTACACTG
Source organism: Cydia fagiglandana (assembly GCF_963556715.1). Classification (NCBI taxonomy): domain Eukaryota; kingdom Metazoa; phylum Arthropoda; class Insecta; order Lepidoptera; family Tortricidae; genus Cydia; species Cydia fagiglandana. The sequence goes on from NC_085956.1 coordinate 3,269,478, forward strand.
AATAGCGAAATCAAGCGAAATGATTCACACTTAATTTTTGTGTAAAATCTCATATCGTATAAGTACGTAATTTAAGTTCACGAGAAAAATACTTTTTGTTCATTCGTCCAAGAAATAAGTAAAACGTGCCAAGTGCGGGATAGCCACCAGGCTGTATCTCATGAACCGTGATAGCTAGGCAGTTGAAATTTTCACAGATGATATATTTCTGTTGCCGCTATAAAAACAAATACTAATAAGTTTTTGGCAAAAATTTCATTTTTGGTACAAGCTTTTATCGCTGACTGTACTTTTCTTACGACAGACAACTAATACTCATCGAGACAATTCTAAAAACCCCTAACACAATTAGGTTGCGTTGTTTCATCACAGAGTTAATATGGCCGCCTCCTGTCTCCATCATCAGATCAGTTCGACAGTACCATATATATTATTGTATTGTCAATTGTCATCAGAACTACATACAGCTGCCAATTTTCATGACGCTACGATCCTTGGAAGATGGTTAAATTAGTTACCTTAGATTCCATTACATAGTTAGTTACATACAGATCGTCCTAATAAAAGTTTAAACAGAATATAATTAATATTCAAGTGGGGCTCCCAAACAACAAACGTGATTTTTTTGCCGTATTTTTCGTAGGTGGAACGGAACCCTACGTGCGCGAGTTCGACTCGCACTTGGCACTTTTTTTTTATTACTCAAAAAGTTTGGCAAATTATATACTTATTTCAGTGTTCCCATAGACCATGGGCATTTTATTTTGAAATTTTTTCGATAGTGACCAGAGATTCTGAATCTAGCCTGCTATTGGCTACTTTCCTACTAGTCAAATCAGCTTCTTTTTAGAACTGTCAAAACGATTTGCTAATATGGAATTTTTATGTAAACTTGTGTAGTGACGAAGACGTCACAGTCAACTCACCTACTTTTTATATTTCTATCCGATTTATTAAATATATCTTGTGTTTAAAATAACTGCTATCTATGTTTTTCTAATAATTATCTGGTGCTTTTCATGAATGGTGTGAAATAATTTATTTTTGAATACAGTCAAATACCTTATATTGAAAATTTTTCGATAGTAAGAAATTCTGAATCTAGCCTGCAAGTCCCAGCGAGTTTCGCAGTTTCGTTTTGGGGGTCGACGGCCGGCCACGCACCCCACTAGCCGTGCCTATGAGAATTGGGAAAAAGATCTGCCTGGCAACGTAGTTAACCGTATTTAACATAGCGCCACCTGTACAGTCACCGGCAATAATATGTTACTCTTCGAAGGCCGCAAAAATATCTGACACGATCTTATTTGTAGAGCCATAAGAGCGTGTCACATATTTTTGCGGCCTTCGAAGAGTAACATATTAATGCAGGTGACTGTACTATACCACTTATCCGGGGTTAACCGGTTAAACTTGGAAATGCCATGGTTATCAGTACAATTTGACACTGGGTTAACGGTTTAACTGCTTAACCCCGGGTTAGTGGGATGGCGCAAATGGCCCTTAAAGGAAAAAAAACTACGATATGCCTGGTAACATAGTTAGCCAGATACCGAAAGTTGTGCTACTACTTAATATGCTCTAGAATTCTCTATACTATGCTCTAAAGTTACAGAACCTGCATAACATGAAGTATTTAATTATTACTTATCACTATCAGTTTTTAGGGTACCGTACCCAAAGGGTAAAAACGGGACCCTATTCCTAAGACTCTACTGTCTGTCTGTCTGTCCATCTATCTGACACCAGGCTATATCTCATAAACCGTGATAGCTAGACGGTTGACATTTTCACAGATGATGTATTTCTGTTGCCGCTATAACAACAAATACCAAAAAGTACGGAACCCTCGGTGGGCGACTCCGACTCACACGTGTCCGGTTTTTTATTCGTAAATAGCCCGCGCTTAATGTAATACCATTGAGTTTGAAATTGTAAGTACCTAAATAATATCAAGCTCAAAACTAGGTACTTGCTGAAATGGGAACCTGTTTAGGTGATCTGAATGCAAATCTGGCTCAGCCAAAGGCAAGACAGTTTAGTTGGATTGACCTAGAACTACACTCTAAAGTTTAACAGTATTTGTTTCTAGGGTTCCGTACCTCAAAAGGAAAAAAACGGAACCCTTATAGGATTACTCGTGCGTCTGTCTGTCTGTCCGTATGTCACAGCCTATTTTCTCGGAAACTACTGGACCAATTAAGTTGAAATTTGGTACACATATGTAAATTAGTGACGCAAATATGGACATGATTTTTTATAATTTTAAAATACATAGGTTCGAAGTTATTTAAGAGAATAGCCAAAAAGTGACCATTCCCCCCCTTATCTCCGAAACTACTGGGACTAAAATTTTGAAAATACACAAAATAGTTCTTTATTTTATTAAAACCCTAAGGAAGGAAGAAAAGGAACCCTAGAAACGCGAGTCCGACTCGCACTTAGCCAGTTTCTTTAATGTTCAAACAGGGGTGGCTCACTCCTCGATTTCGTTGCTATGCTACAGATAGCTAAAAGTACATCTGTTCCACACCAATTTTGGTGTCTAGCGTGGCGCTGTCGCCACCTAGCGGCCATATCTGTGCTGATCGTAACAGGCGCGTTTTGTTAGAGGCCTTCTGTACCTAGTACTATTATTTATTCTGTGGTTCAACTTCTTAGAGATTGAATTTAAGTAATTCTACGTAGTAAAGGTACACACTCGCCGGTTTAGGGTGCTCTTGACCTGGCCTTTCAGGATTTCCCCGATCTGATCAGAGAAAGTCCGCCGAGGTCTACCCCTTCCAACTCCAACACTTCTACTTCTCCCTTATACGATAAGTCATTATATTTCAGAGGAAACAGTTGATGATAACGGTACCTTGAAATTAGGTGTACCATAATTACTAGAGATACACCGGATATCCGGTTACTATCCGGTATCCGGCCTATGCGGCCATTATTTTACTATCCGGCCGGATACCGTATAGTGACCTACTATCCGGCCGGATACAGGATAGTAACATTGCTTGATTTCGGAGTAAACAAATTTAAGAATCAGACGCGGTCATGATCGTACTTGTTTATTATTTTAAAACAATTTAATCATTCCACCTAGAAATGAGAAATTCGAACCTAGAAATGAGTCCGCGCCGCGCGAACGTTTACTAGGAAACAGGTCAAACCATCAGAATGCGCACCTGAAAAACCGAAATGTAGGTATAGTTCCGCTCGCCGAATATTCGGCGGCCGGATACCGGATATTCTGCGGCCGGATACCGGATATTCGGCCGATGGCCAGGCCGAATATCCGGTATCCGTTATCCGGCCAAACCATCACCATCTCTAATAATTACTGTTATATTTCCTCTATTATTTTCATATGTCTGTGACATCGATCGATCATCCAATATAAATGTGCATTAGCAATAATTTGTATGACTCAGTGGTTCCGTCACAACTGGGTCAGTGACCTGAGTTTCGTCCATTGTGAAATATTTGCAAGCATTCATGTAGCTGTATAGGGAAAATTAATTATAATTAATAATTGTACCTATTTACCGTCAATTTTACTAGATTTAACTGCTACCTTTTTTAGGGTTCCGTACCCAAAGGGTAAAAACGGGACCCTATTACCTACTAAGACTCCGCTGTCCATATGAGGGGATATTTTTTTTTTCGCGATTTCCGGCTTGGTCCCACAGTAAAAGTTGCTCAGTATAATCCCAAAACCTCCCTGGCAACGGGAATATTAGCCACCGCGTATAGCGAGAGCACAGAAGAAATAATAGTACTACCGTACAGAAAGGACACTTCCTACAAAGTCTACAAACCCTAAGTTTGATAGCGATTCAGGGTCGAATCTTTCCAATATATGGCAGTATCCCTTTCGGCTATTTAGGGTTGTCAACATTCAAGTGATTATCTTAATGGTCGTGCACGCACATGGAAGTCAAGCGGTGCCAACCCTAATAATTGCTCGGAGCAATGCTGAGCCGAGCGGAGCCGAGTTCGACCGAAGTCAGGAGTGTCTCCCCACTGGCGAGAGGTAGAATCTGTGCGGAAAGCGAACAGTAGTGGAATTAATTTTTAATGTTTAAACATGCAGATACGTCTGCGAGCGATATTCCAAAGGTTGCGGGTTCAAGTCCCGCCGGAAGCGTAATTTTTCCATTTTTTCCTTCAATATAAAATTTAGTAGCGGAATTTATTGGGACCCATACATTTCACGACCCTTCTCTTTCCGCATAGACTTCTATCAATATTTTAAGTTCAGTCAAGTGACTAGAGTTAGACCAAGAAAATTCTGCAGCGATTTCGATAGCCCACGCAGTGTAAATGTTATTTTAAACGTCAAACTTCTATGAAATAATGACGTATAAATAACACTTGCACTGCGTGGGCTATCAAAATCCCTGAATACTTTTGATCTAACTTTACATACTTAAAAATGTCATCGTATTTATAAATCGTAATACATAATTCAATTGTCAAACAATGTTCTATTTATTTCACGATTTTAGATAACTCTTTCGTTCGACTTATTATACAATAATAAATTATTTTTAACAAAGGGCCTTATTTACCTTCGATAAGTTATCGCCGAAAATTATCAGTGAGGTCAATGACCCCGGCATACCTAGCACGCGTGTGTATTCCGTGTGTATTAGACATATTTTATTGTGACACGCATATATTCAGGGATATATAAATAGCTAACGCCCTGAAAATATACTGCTCTGTTATAAAATGACCAGGAATATGTACACTCGGCCGCAAAATTTCATTGCTACTTTATGTATGGACTCTTTCGTATTGTACCCAAGCAATTGTGCAACTGTACCTAATAAAATTATCATAAAAGTTATAAAACCTTGGTACAAATAACTTTAGATTATGGAGTGTAGAAGTAACTACCTACCTACCTACCTACTGTAAGTAACTAACTACCTAACTAACTACCTTCCATACTTTAGATGTTTAGTTCAAAAATGAATGGATATGTTGAATTGTCAACTGAATCCTAAACAAGACCGAAGTGATCCCATAAGTGTTCCGTGAACAAAGTTTTATACGGAACACTAAAAAATGAAATAGAACCGTGTAGAAGTTAGGTACAGTCAGCCAAGAAAGTGGTCTACCACTTTTCGACTCTATCATCTGATTGATAGAGTCGAAAATTGGTAGACTACTTTCTTGGCTGACTGTACACATCCTTTCGAAACTGTACTTGGAAATACGAATAATCCCATACAGCATACAAGAATCATGACAATTGCCTCACAATTGTTGAATAACTCAAAATACATTAAAATGTCCGATTATCTCATTACATATTAATAAAAACCAAATTGATTCCCCAAATCGAATCACGCCAAATGTAACAAACGACACTTTCCTCTTCCTCTTATTTTTTGTCCAAAACACTTGAGGGGTACAACAACCTACGGTAGGATCAATGTACTCGGATGACACCGTCCTGAGTCTATAGAGATTGGTTAAAGCGCCACCTATTGTGCAATAGCGGAACTAAGCGTTAACGAGTATTTTCGCTATTTATTGACAAAAATAACTAAAAAATCACCTTTCTATCTTAAATCACATATTTTTATGAATATATTTGATTTTTTCACATGCAAAACTACCTCTAAAAGAGAAGTTTTGCAAGTGATGAGTTTAGTAGCGACCTCTGTTGTCGGAAAGCAGAACTAAAGTTCAAACATTGCCAAACTAGGTTGAATGAACGAACTTATCGGGTTGTTATGAATCGAGTATGACGCATAATGATCTATCTGTACGGTGATTCTGCGCCTAGATGGGATGAGCCGTAGATGTGACGGTAAGTATGACGGTTTGAGCTAAAAGCTTAATTATAACCAAACGGAGACGCCATGGCTGTAATTTTTGGTAATACAAAATACCTAAGTAGTCTGCCGATTTTTGCGGGGGAGGGGCACGTCAAATGTATACGTAACGTAAAAATAGCCAAAAATCGATCCGTAATTCCGTACTTTAGAACAGCGGTCGGCAAACTGCGGACCGCGGGCCGCATGCGGCTCGTGAACCTGTCACTTGCGGCCCGAGTGCCGCCTTGGCTATTTTGTATGTAATGGTAATAGTGACAAACGACAATGTCTCATAAAGTCATAAATATTAACAAAGTACGGCCCGCGTCACCTCCGTTAACTACTATGTGGCCCTTGGCTGCTAAAAGGTTGCCGACCGCTGCTTTAGAGTATCGGCTCTTTTCATAATGATGTAAATCAATTTGATGTAAAGCATTTTAGGGGGTTTTAATTTTTATTTTATTTATTAGTTATCTTAAAATATCTTTGATCTATATCGAAAGTATAATAAACACTACTACTGCAAAGTATATAAGTTTCGGGCATGTATGTTTGTCCATGGTGTCTTTCCATCGGCTGACTAATCTTTAATTGAAAATCAAAGTGAGTAATGGTCCATAGTTTTTGCGAATGGAAATAATCATTACATTATATCGATAGTCGACACATATGGGCAATCGATTAATAATTCGATTGTATTCAATCGAGAAATTAATTGATATCGTACTTTACATATATTACAATGTTCCGTTGAGTTAAAATTTCCATACAATCTATTATCGAGATGTATAAAATTTCCATACAATCTATTATCGAGATGAATGGGATTTTTTCGTCGTGTCTCGTTTTTTAGGGTTCCGTACCCAAAGGGTAAAACGGGACCCTATTACTAAGACTTCGCTGTCCGTCCGTCCGTCTGTCCGTCCGTCTGTCACCAGGCTGTATCTCACGAACCGTGATAGCTAGACAGTTGAAATTATCACAGATGATGTATTTCTGTTGCCGCTATAACAACAAATACTAAAAACAGAATAAAATAAAGATTTAAATGGGGCTCCCATACAACAAACGTGATTTTTGACCAAAGTTAAGCAACGTCGGGAGTGGTCAGTACTTGGATGGGTGACCGTTTTTTTTGTTTTTTTTTTTGCGTTATGGTACGGAACCCTTCGTGCGCGAGTCCGTCTCGCACTTGCCCGGTTTTTAGCTTTAGAAAAGACGACGCGGTCATGACGTGTCTTTTTATTTTAAAAAATCTTCCAAAAATAGTAACTACCCATAACTATATATATATTATGTTTATTTACATTCTTTTGGTTTCAGTTTAACATATTAATGTTCATTAGCATATTATGCTAATTGTTACATATTTGCTGTGACTTATTTTTTCAATCAAAAAACACGTTAAGATCGCTTACCTTCTTTCTAACGCTACGAATAGACAGCCGGCCTAGCCAAGGTTACAATCGCTATCGCTTCGACAACGAAAACCATTATGTCTCTCTATCACTCTTCCATATTAGCGCGACAGTGACAGTTGCCTTTCGATCGCTACGGAGCGTAAGCGATTGGCATCTTGGCTACGCGGCCTGGTATACCTACTAAGTTATATTTATAAAATTATTTGTATGTCCCACTGGAGTAAGCGTTCATTGGCTACGGTAATAGCTTATCAGGCTGCCTGTATGCTTGTTTGTTACCGATGTGATATAAAAAGTACATACATTTTTGAATAGGTGTTATAATTTTGCTTAAGATTACCTATATAAGAGGAAAAAATTGTTTATTTTTGGCAAAAAGTATTGATTAAAAAGACGCTTTTGATAGAGTCCATCCAAGCTAAGTTGGCAAAGTAAGGCAGTGTCATTATACGTCATATTTGGTCTTATTTTCATAGAAATATATTGCCAGGCTTTGTCATTGCAAATAAAATTGATTGAAACCATCTTACAGGAAGTCTGTTGAAAAACAGAAACATTTGTTATGACGTCTTTGCTCCACAAATATGTAGGTGACATTTGTCACGTCAACGCGGTGTTTTTAGAGCTATAGTGAGATTCCATTGAACTGTGATTGTAACATTTTTTTTAATGTACATATATTTATTACATGTCGATTCTCGTAATAATAAACGTGAAGGCCGAGAGGTTGTCCTTGCTGGGCTGCTAAGTCTAGACTTAGCTCATAAGATTACCGCCATGTGGGATGTTGACTCGACGATCATTGTTCCTATTATAGCGAAGAGTCTCGACCAACACCTAGAGAGACTCTCGCTGGGTGGTTGAATCAAGGGTCAGATGCAGAAGGCGGTAATTTTGGACACGGCGCGTATAGTACGTCGGTTTCTCACTCTGCGGCCCTGACCACCGGCAGCTTGGGCCCCGCTGCCGGCGGCACCCTAGGTTAGGTTTTTTGTAATGTGTTTATATGTATTTTTTATTGTTTTTTATGTGTTTTTGTATTTTACTTTTATATTCATGTTATAAACAACCCAACTTAAGATGAAAAATAAATAAAGAGAAAAATTGAGAAAAGAAAGATGTCCTCTAACCCCCTTATTCATAAACGAGCTACAAACCTCAATTAGCTAATAATCGATTGTCTTTATCTGTCTTTTTGACCTATGTATTTGTGAGAAAGGAATAAAGCATAATTTAACAAAATAAGGGGGTTAATGTGGTACGGAAATGAAACTTTTACGCCAGAAGTCAAATATGGAACATCAAAATGCATAATAATTTAAATAAGTAATAATATAATTTTCACAACACCTACTCGGAAAAGGGCTTTTTCTTCCCTGCTAGGAGGGATCAAAGTGGCACTTTTCTTCCGAGCTAGGGGGGATCAAATTTACTCTTAAAAAGCATAGTATGTTTCACATGGTAACAAAATTAGCATTAGCATGGTAGCGTAACACACTTGAATCCCTCACTACACTGAGGATTATATTTTAGAATCCCTCGCTACTCTTGGGATAATATTATATTATTATTATAGACTAGACACCTAGGTTCTAAGTAGACTAGAGACTTATCCTGGCTCAATTTTAGAATACTTATTATTTCATCATCTTCCTCGCGTTGTCCTTGCCACGGCTCATGGGAGCCTGGGGTCGGCTTTTCTTTTATGAAATAGGAGGCAAACGAGCAGACGGATCACCTGGTGGTAAGCGATTACCGCCGCCCATGGACACCCGCAACACCAGAAGGGTTGCAAGCGCGTTGCCGGCCTTTAAGATGGGAGTGCGCTCTTTTCTTGAAGGTTTGAAGGTCGTATCGGTCCGGAAATACCGCAGGCAACTAATCCCAAGAATTGGCGTAGGCACTAGTTTTTACGAAAGTGTTTTAAAATGTTTTGTTGCTGGTGTTAAATATCAATATATTATGTTTCAGGTATTACCTTTGGCAAGTTGTAATTATTGCAATGAAACAATGCAATGGTCATCATCAATAAACTAATGACATTACTGCGCAATACCCTGTAGGTATTTATTTATCAACTTAGCAACAGACGAGGAAAAAACACGGCAGTCAACGTACGATTACCTAGGCTATGCAATTTTGCGATAAAAAAAATCCTCTATAGGAGCAATGGCCTATGGCAAAAACGCTGGCGCCACCTATTGTCGAGCGGCGGAACTAAACGGTCATTCACATCGGTTGTCGTGATTTGTAAAAGCAGTACCGTGCGCTGGGAATTTGGGGAGTGGTTCCGCTATTCGACTCTAGGTGGCGTTGTAAATTAAACCTTTGATAAGATTTGATTATTAATTGTATATAAATTAGGGAGGGTTGTAATAGTACAACTAATTTAAATACTTACATGCACATAGGTGTATGTAAGTATTTAAATTAGTTTTCTAATACTTTTAGACCTAGTCCTTAGTAAATTCCTATATCAATTATTTATAGTTAGCACAATTTCACGACAGAAAAAAATCATTTACTTACATCTTATGTATTCTCTCTTATGTATAAATGTATTTAAATAATAAATAGTAAAAATAATAAATCTTACGATTCCTACGATTTCCACAAAAAAACACAACCTTTACTCATAGTATAATGTGTCCGTTCCAGTCTCCATAGCAACAGCGAGTACGGAACAGAAACCGGAGCGTAGCGAACAGCTCAAGTACAGTTAGATAAAGTCATAACCTCTCCCAACTAGCAGTTATCGCGCGTTACGTTTCGCATTACGTATCCGTTACGTTGACGTGCGTGTAACCGAGCGGTTTTACCACTATTGTCATAGTGTTACTTTTTAGGGTTCCGTGCCCGAAGGGTAAAACGGGACCCTATTACTAAGACTCTGCTGTCCGTCCGTCCGTCCGTCCGTCCGTCTGTCCGTCCGTCCGTCCGTCCGTCTCTCACCAGGCTGTATCTCACGAACCGTGATAGCAGTTGAAATTTTCACAGATGATGTATTTCTGTTGCCGCTATAACAACAAATACTAAAAACAGAATAAAATAAATATTTAAGTGGGGCTCCCATACAACAAATGTGATTTTTGACCGAAGTTAAGCAACGTCGGGCGGGGTCAGTACTTGGATGGGTGACCGTTTTTTTTTTTGCCTTTTTTTTAAGTGGCAGTATTGTGGCGTTTTTAAGTTCACAATATCTGTGAGACCGAGCTTTGCTCGGAATTCATATAAAAACACAAAAATGCGCGTTTTCCCAGAGATAAGACCTAGTTAGATCGATTTATCATCCCCGAAAACCCCGATATAGCAAATTTCATCGAAATCGTTAGAGCCGTTTCCGAGATCCCCGAAATATATAAATAAACAAGAATTTGCTTGTATAAACGTATTATATATACCTATACATATATTTAAGAATTTTGAGATGAGGCTGTGAGTTGGCACTTTAGAATATCTTCTTAATAATATATTGAAAAATAGTGGTTTATTATTTCTTTTTATTAAAGGTATTTGATTTATTTATTTTAGTAAATGTTTTAGATTATTATTACTGCGTATTAAAATGGATAAATAGCTGGTGAAAAAACACTGTTATAGCGGAAAAACAAGACGCGGACTAATTTTGTACACAATCTGTTAAAATTATTGTTTATATTCCTGTATTTAGGTATTTTAGTGCTAAAAACGTAAAAAAATATACGCCAAAAATAATATCCCCAATTTCTAAACCTTTAACTAAACGTTGTAATTTCTTTAAAGTTTAAAAATACTGAAAAATCAATATTTCGCAGAAAACGAAACTGACACATGTCCATCCAAACGTTTACGTTTTAGAACTTAAGCTCAAGGAGATAAAGACTATAATCGTATGTTCAGCAAAATTAATTTTCATTTAAAAATAAATAAGTTTTTCACCCCTACTGCGAAGTGGAAAATGGCATTATTTATGGTCAAATAAATTGAATACGTGGAGTGAAAATTACCCCAAGAAAAAAACAGAAATTTATATGGATGTGCAGAGGGCTTACAGCAAAACACGTACGACGTGTTGCCTCTCTGTCGCACTTGTAAATTCGTACGTAAGTGTGACAGAGAGACAACACGTCGGACGTGGTTCGCGGTAGGTTTCGAAACTGAAGGTAGCGAGTTCAAACCCTGGCTCGTACCAATGAGTTTTTGGGGACTCATGTTAAGTACTATAACTATTACTATTAGAATAGAATAAGGGGGAGGCCTATGTTTAGCAGTGGACGTCTTATGGCTGAGATGATGATGATGATGATGAGAATAGAATAGAAATACTCTTTATTGGCACGTCTCAGTAAAAAACAAAAGAGAAAAAAAGAATAATTGATTAAATGTAGAGGCAGACAAAAGGCGGTCTTATCACTAAAGACCGGTCTCTTCCAGACAACCTTTGGGTAGTGGTAACAAAGTAATTAATCGAAATAAGAGGTATACTAATATACAGTGTGGAAAGATAAGTCGGGCCCTGGAGGGAAACTACCTTAAATCCTTAAGCTGGATCATTTTATTTAAAGGAGACATTCCTTTATTTTTAAAAAGAAACAAAGCTGCATTCAAAGTATTTTTATTTTTTTCTTCAATTTGGCTTGTCTAAAAAAATTATGAGTACTAAAATATTAGATTTTATGGATATTTTATAGGACAGACGAGTTTTAGAAAATCTTTGAATGCAGTTTTGTTTCTTTTCAAAAATAAAGGAATGTCTCCTTTAAGTAAAATGAGCCAGCTTAAGTATTTAAGGTAGTTTCCTCCAGGGCCCGACTTATCTTTCCACACTGTATACCTCATTCCGTTCTTGTTTGTTTTTTTCTTTTATAAATGTAATTAATTAAGTAGTATCGTGTAGTATAGCTTAGTGTTTTTTTTCCAAATATATTTTTTACAGTATTCTGAGCCTGTACCAATTAGATATTTCGGTTTAGCCCATAGTCGACTGGTAGAGAATGCCTTCTGGCATTAAGTCTGCCCTTTGTACTCTTCATGTATTGTGCAATAAATTTTAAGCAAATAAGTAATTCTGAATATATAAATTTGTTGATTAATTTCGAAAATAGACTCTAATTTTATGTAATTTTCGGATTTACAGGACATTCTGAAATTCGGGAGCAAAAAGTAAAACTCGAACTTGACTGGATTTTTATAACAAAGCAGTGAAGTGAGATATTCCGGTGTTTAAGCTCAAGGGGTCCTTAAAAACCTGCCTTTTGTATCGGGACGTTTTAAACATAACCTTGGCACCAGAAAAAGGTGTTACAATCAGGTACAGTCGCCATCAGATATATCGCGACCGAGGTGCTCTCAAATATCTGAACACGCCTCTATTGTCAAGGCGTTAGAGTGCGTGTTCAGATATTGTGAACACCTCCTGATGATATATCTAATATGCTGTACAAGGCTGACTTGTTTTATGATATCAAATGTGACATTTTCAACTAAAAGGTACATTGTCGGTTGTCGATAAGGTTGATTTCAAATTGAAGCTTTATGGAAATAGCGCCTAATTGACAAACGACAATAAATATAGGTACTTACCCTTTTGGTTAAAAATAGCACAAATTCCTTGTTTATGGTTTGACAGACGCGTTTAAGAAGACTGGAAGAAATGAGCACGCTCTAAGGCCATTTGCACCATCCCACTAATCTGGGGTTAAGGTGTTAATCCGTTAACCTAGTGTCAAATTGTACTGGTAACATGGTAACCCCAGGTTTAACCGATTACCCGGGATAGTGTAATGGTGTAAGTAGCGCTTAACTTTTGCTTTACATTTTGCGACAGTAGATTAAGAAAGAAAAGAATTGTATATATTTTTGAGTGAAGTTAGTTAATATTATGTTAAGTTAAAAGGGGGAACGCAGCCAGCCTCATGGGCACCCTTCCACAGGGATCGGACCTGGGTGATCTATCCTAATATGTATATACATATTTGGGCTAGGTCACCCATGCTTTGTTTTATTTATTTTTTAGGTACTAGTTTTAGTTTTGTAGGTAGTTTTAATTTTAGGTTACCTTTTATTGTAATAAGTTTGATGTTAATTATGATTATGGTTTTAAATAAAAATATACACAAAGTGTTGTAATACTAACGGAAATAAATATTATGCCCGATATTCTGATACTCATCTGTATTTGCTGTCTCCATAATTCAAATCAGGTAATTCAAAGTAAGCCACAACGCATGCGCCAAAGTTTGACCCAAAACCCAAGTGCAAGGTCGGTGAGGTCAATTTAGGCGGCCCCAATCGGTGCCCTAGAAACCTCTGAGGTCGCATTCGAGTCTGACCTCAGCAAGGTTATGTTTTGAAACACAACATTACCTGTGTCAGTCGGGAAGATACGAAATTACAAATATGACAAAAGTTAAAAAAAACCGGACAAAGTGCGAGTGGGACTCGCCCACCGAGGGCTCTACTTTTTAGTATTTGTTGTTATAGCGGCCACAGAAATACATCATCTGTGGAAATTTCAACTGTCTAGCTATCACGGTTCATGAGATACAGCCTGGCGACAGACAGACGGACTGACGGGCAGTGGAGTCTTAGTAATAGGATCCTGTTCTTACTCTTTTACGCTTGTATACACGGTCATTTTTGGACCATTAGCCATATTGTGCGAGGTGATTAGGTAGGTCATACTGAACAACTTTTTCTATGGGCCAACCCCGAAATCCCTAAAAAAAATTTGGCCTTCCCATAGAAAACGACGATATCCACTCTACCAAAATGTATGAAACGGCCAAAAAATTTTTTGTGATTTCGGAGTTGGTCCCATAGAAAAAGTTATTCAGTATGGCCTATTCAGTATCACCTCGCACAATATGGCTAACGGTCCAAAAATGACCCTGTATAGCTTGGGTAGCGTATTGCTGCCATGATAATAATTAATAATATCGCCATAAGTTTGGTCGATTCAACTATGAAGGGGCCCACTGATTACCAGTTCGCCGGACGATATCAGCCTGTCAGTTAAGGGGCCCACTGATTAACAATCCGCCGGACGGTATCGGCCTGTCAGTTGTTCGGAACTGTCAACATTTTGTTCTAACTGACAGGTCGATACCGTCCGGCGGACTGTTAATCAGTGGGTCCCATTAAACGCAAAATTTGACAGCTCCGAACGACTGCGGGCCCCTTAATTGGGTTAATATTCTGCAATATTACTTCACGTAAATCTCGTGAAGATTTTGATCAAAAGTGATTATTTTATACTACATAATAAAGTGGGAGGCATAATTATTAGTTATGTAAAAACGGAAGAATGATATGATCATAATTGTTAGCTACGTAATTAGATTTTCTGTAAATAATCTTAGAGCTTATCGTTTTGCAATAAATTAGATCATGATTAAGTGAGAATATATATTATTTATTAAATCGTCACGTCATTTAGCCATAGTTAATACATAAGTAATTTTTTTATTTCAAAAGCTCATATTTTTCAGTTTTTAACTCTTAAATTAATTTGAATAAAATCTCACTATTTATATAGAAAAATAAATAGAATTTTCAAGAACTTTTGTTTACGCAGAAGACTTAATTATATATTATAAAATATGGTATTTTATTTTTGAATTTTCACGTCCCTACGTATATATTTTATTGCATAAGTATAACAAAAAGTTACAGCTACTTATAGCTAATCAATTGTTCAAGATGATACGATACAAACTGCCCGATTCGAAATTTAATATACGTCAATTAATAGATCTAGAAACGATATGGATTAGATGTGTCAGTGTCAAAAGTGACGTTTTTGTTTGAAGAAACGTCACATTTGACAATTTTATCTAATCCATATCGTTTCTAGATCTATTAATTGACGTATCTTAAAGTCCGAATCGGGCCGAAAGGTGAACTTATAAAATATAGTTCGTTTTTTTTAGCATTAGAAAGAACTCCACAGAAGTAAGCGTACAGTTTTTATCAGGCTCTTTAATTGTTAATAATTATTGAATTATCTAATGTAGCACGGTCAATACATATAATTTACTTCAAATTATTACCGCTAAAAGTGCCGGATTTGGAACCACAAGCTTACTTCTGCGAAGTTCTTTCTAATGCTAAAATAAACGAACTATAAAAAGGTACCTCTTAGTATGGAAAAGGGTTAAAAGCCTATTAACCGTTAATACAACATCGTTAACGACATACCGTTGCGAATTGTCACGAAAAAACGTGACGGTACCTAACTATTACTCTACGGCAGAACCTACGTTTTTAATATTCCTTGCATTTTGGCGAAAACGAAAACCTCAATGAATGAACGATTTTCACCACGAGCGCAGCGAGTGGTTCGAAAAATTGAATCCTGAGCGTTGCGAGGGTTTCAAAGCACGAGGGTTAAACAAAATTTGCACCCGAGTGAAACACAACATTTTTCACCATCCACCACCCGAAGAAAATAAACCAAATCCAAATGAATTTTATTAAATATTTATCATTAAAAATCATCATTTAAAAGTCAATTCAACCAGCAAACATAAGAAAACAAATCAAAATTTGCATTTGATTACTTTGCCACATGTGGAATGCAACTTTGCTATTGGTTTTAAAACAATCAAGAGAGCCTTTACCAGTTGGTGTGGTGAAAAAAAAACTTACTCCTTTTTTTAGGGTTCCGTACCCAAAGGGTAAAACGGGACCCTATTACTAAGACTTCGCTGTCCGTCCGTCCGTCCGTCCGTCCGTCCGTCCGTCCGCCCGTCCGTCTGTCTGTCACAGTTGAAATTTTCACAGATGATGTATTTCTGTTGCCGCTATAACAACAAATACTAAAAACAGAATAAAATAAAGATTTAAATGGGGCTCCCATACAACAAACGTGATTTTTGACCAAAGTTATGGTACGGAACCCTTCGTGCGCGAGTCCGACTCGCACTTGCCCGGTTTTTATGAATTATCTTTAGCAAATAAACTGAATTCAGTACATTCACTGTGATAAAGTACTTTATTTTCTAAACCCTTTGAAACCGTAACCCTCCAAAAACCCTGCGTACTTTAAAAAACCCTTTTGTTTTCCCCCCAAACTCCGAGCTTTTCGATGCTTTTCAAACTGGCGACGTGTCGAACTAGGTCAACCATTATGCTAAACAAGAGCGCTGTCTTCTTCTTTCTTTCGTGTTTTATGCGGGTTAGAGAGAGAGAGAGATGCCCCTTAGTTTTCCACGGAGTGACAATACGTGTTTTTAAAAGCATGTGTTGGGAATGATAGGTACAATAAGCCAGTGGGACAAGTCCAAGTGTATGTTACGCTATTTTAATACATAATGTTTAGGAAATAAACAGCATAATTGCGTGCACTATTAAACTTTGGGTTCATTTTCAGTATTATTACAAAAATTATTAAAGTGAGAAGTTCTGAAATAAATAAATTAATATTTGAGACAATCTATATGTCGGCGGCCGATCGTAAGATCAGGCATATCGTGAAATTCCTAGGCATATCGTGAAACGTGAAAATCTTTGACCCGTTCTCTGAGTCGACGGAGCCCCGCTACGCGGGGCTCCTATTTCTGGGCAGTTTGCCCTTCGGGCATCTGAAGCAACCTAACGAACCTATCCTACCTATATATTGGTTTCATGTGACTATCGTCAAAACATTACACAGGAACATTACGATCTGCCTGATCTTACGATCGGCCGCCGACATATATATATGTACACAGTTCGACCTAACCCCAAACTAAGCAAAACTTGTTCTATAGGCACTAGGTGGCGATATAACTACACTCATGGAACAAGTTTAGAGATACCTATAAACTTTAAAAAAATCGGCCAAGTGCGAGTCGGACTCGCCCACCGAGGGTTCCGTACTTTTTAGTATTTGTTGTTATAGCGATATCATAAATACATCATCTGTGAAAAATTTAACTGTCTATCAGCAGACAGACGGACAGTAGAGTCTTAGTAATAGGGTCCCGTTTTTACACTTTGGGCACGGAACCCTAAAAAAATGGCCGTGCACAGTTAGCTTAGACGGGCTCTTAAACGTTTTCATTTAACTACAAACGATATCGAATAATACTAAATAAGTATATTAAAAACGGGTCACTCACGTATTTTAAGTTCAAAAACGCTCGACATGTTTCAATTTTGACTTTTTTTTGTGCGTTTTTCGACTTAAAATATGTGAGTGACCCGTTTTTAATATATTTAATATATCTGTGTCTCACGGAAGTTATATTATTAAGATATTGAACAATATTTGGTACCCTTTTTGTTATCATGAATAAACTATTGTGTGTTCTCCTTATCTAGTTGCAGGAAAAGTTAGATACACTGTTTTATCATATTACACACATGGCGTTTTGCGAATTCGTCAATATTCGATGGCTCAGCAAATATAAATGGCGCCGGTCGTACAGTCATTTCGTTTAATAATATCTCCACTACTATTAGGCATTTAAATTCTACTAATAGAATTCAAAGCTAGTGGTCAATACCACTAAATTCCACTATCGCCCGTATTTCAAAAACGAGTATTTCGCCGAATTTTGAATCATTGCATTTTTTTAAGAAGGATTTTTTTACTCTATACAGCACAACCTAGATTTGAGATCACGATACTTGACCATCTTAAGAATGGTTAACCTAATTAATTATTCAGACCTCTATTTTGATTTTAAAGTACATTAGTAGAAAATGTACCCCGAGTTTTCCATTTTGAATTACATTTAGGCTTTTCATCAAGCTCCTTGTGTTTACTAAGCTTATCAATAAATCATGACTCATGATAAATAAACATATATTGTATTAAATAAGTATATTAAAACGAGTCACTCACGTATTTTAAGTCGAAACACGTCGAACAATAATATTGTCTTCGGTTACCGTGGTGGTTACTCATGAAATTAAACTATTGAAACGGATTATATCGCGTATATTGACCACGAACGCTGTAAGTGTAAAGGGTTCGAAACTTCAGGTCCCAATTTCACATCGGTGACAGGTGCGACGAATTGTAAAATCACTATTGCTGACGTCACAGGCATCCATGGGCTACGATTACCACTTACCATCGGGCGGGCCGTATTCCTGTTTGCCACCATCATTGTATTATTAAAAAAAACTTTATTATATCGGAAAAAAACAGATATTTCTCCTGCGAAGTTTCTGACAATTGTCAAAGATTTAGAAGAATTGTAGGTAATTCTTGACAGGTAATGAGCTAATGAGTTATATGTCGGAATTTCGTGACAATTGTAGTGTTTCTTGTGACAATTGTCATAAACTTAGCAAGAGAAATATCTGTTTTTTTCCGATATCATATAGTTTTTTTAATAATACAATGATGGTGGCAAACAGGAATACGGCCCGCCCGATGGTAAGCGGTAACCGTAGTTAATGGATGCCTGTGACGTCAGCAACAGTGATTTTACAATTCGTCGCACCTGTCACGTTGGTGAAACAGGGGCATGTAGTATGAATTCAATATACGCGATATAATCCGTTTCAATAGTTTTATTTCATATTCTATCGAACAATCTTCGACAGAGTTCGACTTCGGCGTATTTAATGTAAATGTGTTTTGGGGAAGTTTTGTTATTAAAAGTTAGATTATTCCATTTAATTGATTGAAATGAAATGAATATAATTTATCCGAAACAATTAATAATAAAATTAGTAGATGACAAGCATGTGATATAGTTATGCAATTGGTTGTCCAAAAGAGGATACCACTCAGCATATGTCGGAGCACTTAGGGCAACGACGCTGATTTTATCCTTTAATGCATATAGACGTACCTACCGACAATATCAAATACAAATAAGTAAAAGAAAATAGGAGTCTATTCTCCATCATTTATTAAATACACAACATATATCAAAAATTAAGATGTATTATGTAGTATTTTGTATTAACCTCCATGTTTATGTATGATATATGACCTAATATTAAGTCATCTTTTAGCATTTTTTTTCGAGAACGTTTTTTTCGTACGCACGATTTTCGCCACTCACATGAAAGGGTTATTGTGATTAAGTCATAATACTCATAATAAATAGATAAACTATAATTAGTAGTTGTTACGTGTGCTTCTTTTATTATTTAACAGTTCATAATGAAACGGTAACTACAGTCGAGTATGACGGTAACTAATATTCATTTAACATAAAAGAAATGAGCATATTATCTTCAAAATTATCTAACTTTTAAGTGACAGCAGTTTCATAATTTGCTTCAATTTAAATTAATTATCATCAACTGTTGCGTTAACGGTAATATTATTCAGATATAACGAGTCAAACCTCTAATTGTGTAATAAAAACATTATTCGCAAGAAAGTTTTTAACGCATTAAACGTAATAGTTACATCACTGACTTTCCAGTCAAAACAACCGAGTTGTGCACAAACCTTTACGAACAATCCAAAAATCACTGTTATAACACTCGTTATTTTTCACTTAATCAAAAATAACTGGTTATTTCGCACATGTCACTGGCCACTCCCGGGTACGGATAAAAAAAATTAAAGTTCTATTTTTAAAATTCCCGCGTAATGTTAGGACCCGCTCACATTGTGTTGCAAGCGGGTCGGGCCTGAACTAGGAAATGACTACAGGCGGCACCTACACAGGCATAACTCACGCACACAACCCCACTCTTCATACTCACTACGTTAGAAATGCATGCGTTGCATAGGCCTAGTAACAAAAAAATAAAAATAACATTTCCTAAGCTCAGGCACATACAACTGATTTGACGAAAACAGTATTTTTTTAGTTAAAATCTTTAGTGACAGATTAAACCTACATAGCGGTCCTAGGAGAAAAATGTTACGCAGCTATCACAACAACCGTTATTACATAACAGTAAGCGGAAGAGAGACGGACGACAGCTAGAATAACGGGCGTGAAAGAGACGGAAGAACTGAAGTTGTGTAACTTAACACAGAGAAAGCTCACACGTACTTTCTTTGTATATAATCACCACTACGGAGACGTCTTTGATACGCTGTCTATGTGTAAGCGTCTTTAGATTTTCGAAATTCGAACGAAAGAGCGTAACAGTCTTTTAGTATTTTCAAAAATGGACTCTTTTTTTATGCTGAAAGAGCTATTTTCGACCGTCTGCATATGTTATTAAAGTACCTTTTGGTGTACGCGTTGCAGTCGGGCCAGGTTTTCGAAAGTTCATTGACACGTGGTTTGGCACATCTTTGGGCCCGCTGATTTTTTCAGGCCGCGGCTACAAACTTAAATATGCGGTCGCCAGCGGCGTCTTTGCGAACGGTCGCCTTAAAGTTAATATGAAGCTGCTTTAGTTCCGTTTTTACCCGCTGCGTCACATAAGTTTGCAGCGCGAAGAAAAACGTCAACATTTTCCACAGAACTAAAAAGTAGGGCATGCGTAGTTGCAAGGTTTTTTTATCGATTTTTCCTTGAAACCTGTACAGGAGGATACTTTGTGAGGATTCTCAGTAAATCTGTTGTTATTTCCGCATTTATTGGGACCATACACCGAAATTAGGACACGCGAGATAACGTACTGCAATTTTGAAGTTTCGCTACTTGCCAATAGATGGCGGTAGCGTACTTTAATAAGTTACTTATTTTTTTAAACCAAAATAATAGTTCTATTGAACATTTCTTATCTAAATATGATAAAATAACCACAAAATTATGATATTAAGTAATATATCAAGTAGATAAACTCACTAAAAACAAAATACTATAATAACTGAGAACTGTAAAGGAAAATAAACAATTAAGATTTTGTATTTCCTTAAGTCAATATTTTGAACTATGTCAATAACCTACAATAAGAAAAGGAAGACATTTGGCCTTATTTTATTTTAGTTATTAATGAGTCATTTTCCTTACAGTGGGTAAAGAATAATAATTCGTTATTAACACACGCCAAAGTACAATGATTATTTTAATATCGTTTAAGTTACTAGGAAACCATGAAAAGCAGGTAACAGATTTTCATGTTTGATAATAGATGCACCTCAGTACAAACTCTACGGTATTTGTTGAGTTTATACATGTATGAGAGAATCATACATATTATTGAATACGAATCGCCAATAAATACAAATACTGACTTAAATAACCACGCATTGTCTTAAAATAGATATTTTACAGTAAAATTGCATCACAGCAAAGGAAGTGAAATAACACTCATAATATTTATAGATAGTTATCTCTTTCGCACTACGCGGCCATTTCGTTCGCGCTCACTGTATTTACCATTACTGACGCGGAAGCGTGAGAGCTATATCCGTCCCGCTTTTACCCGTCAGTGTTCGCGTATTTCTCTGTCTCGCGCAAGGCAACGGAGTGCGTTGACCTGTCCTTGTTGCGCGTGTGTGCAGCCTTGCTTTACAGTTATATACGTAACTGTGTGCTTGTAGTAAAACGTGCATCATAAAGCTCGGTTCACACTGCGCGTTTTTTTAAGAAAAAAAAATGGTTATTTTATAGGTTAATAAAATGCGGTTTTAATGTTTTGATATATTATACCTGTTGTGGATGGTGCGATCATTTTCTAGTGTTGTAACACTCGTTACCGATTGCTTACCTGTAAAACAAATGAAATACATATTAGTTTCCAAGTATAAACACATACATATTAAAAGTAAATAATAGAGGTACATAGGAACTGTCATAACATATGTAAATAATGGATAATTTGATTTACAATTTAAATAGTATCATTTTATAATTATGTGTTAATAAATTCACTGTATAAAAAATTAACTTTTTTATAGATTTTTTTATTCTGAATTACTCACGACTGATGGAGCATTTGAGTGCTGTTTCCTCTGTTATAATGGCGCTTGTATAAATAAATACAAAAAAATACAATTCTGTTTCAATGTATGATACATGAACTGTAATGTTCCATATAATTAGATAAACCATGAAAACATGTTTGCAATTGTCGTGATATAAAAAAAGACTCATATTCACAACTAGGAAACAATATTATGAAACACAAATTACCTAAATAATTTTTAATGAAAATATGTATTTAATTTAGGTGACTAATTGCCGCTTGCATCATTCCATTAACCCGGGGTCAACCGGTTAAACCTGGAGTTACCATGGTTACCAGTACTTTTTGACACTGGGATATCGGTTTAACTGGTTGACCCCGGGTTAGTGGGATGATGCAAGTGGCCCGAAGTGGTTTTAGGCAGCCTTGGGCACTGGAAGCCATTTATTTCAGTTAACTAGGGAAAAATCTATTTATTTTTATTAAATGCTTTTTTTATGTATAAAACACGAAAAAATGTGACATATGCCTCCAGTGCTCAAGGTTGCCTAGTGGCCTAGTGGCCATGGTGTCTGCCGCGAATGCAAATGACGCTGGTTCGTTCCCAGCCCTGAGTAATGGATGTCTTGGTGCCTTTTACCTTTATATATGACATGATGATTCAGTTCAGGTATAAATTAATATTCAGCCTTCTTTTCTCTTAGCGAATTAATTTACTGTATCTGTGAACTACGAAATTGTAATGAAACCTAAGATTCGTAACCGCAGTTTAGAGAAATACACTTCAGAGCAATGAAACTAGCATACTAAATTGCTCTGAAGTGTATTTGTGAACGATATTCTCATACAGTGACCGGTTTTTATTGCTATCGAGTGTATAATAGTTGTTTTAGCTTAGTATAGCAGCCATTGTGGCTTCAAGGCCTAAAGTTAAGCCGTAGATAAACAGTTCTTAATCTTTCTGAACGACAATGAATGAGAAGGAAAAAAAAATTTTTTTCTCATTTTGATTTTGACATTTATTATATCAGCCATACAGTATAGAAAATGCGAATGAGTTTAATGCGGCTTGCAAACTCTTTGCAATGTCGATTAATGTCAAGAAGACAGTCGTAATGGCTCAAGGCGCAAATCAAGACCCAACAATACAGTTGGATGATTTGCCTCTGGAAGTTGTTGGAAGTTTCTGTTACCTTGGATCAACCGTGACCAATAATCTCTCACTGGATGCAGAGATTAACATTCGTATTGGCAAGGCATCTACGATGTTTGGGAGGCTCAATACAAGAGTATGGGATAATAAACATCTAACCGTAAACACAAAGATGATCGTTTACCAGACATCTATTTTGTCCATACTCTTGTACGGTGCTGAGACTTGGACATCGTATGTCAAACAGGAACGGAAATTGAACAACTTCCATATGCGCTGCCTTCGACGCATTTTAAACATCTCGTGGAAGGATCGAGTCACAAACGAGAAGGTACTTAGTATCGCACGTTTAC
Organism: Cydia fagiglandana; assembly: GCF_963556715.1. NCBI lineage: Eukaryota > Metazoa > Arthropoda > Insecta > Lepidoptera > Tortricidae > Cydia > Cydia fagiglandana. The sequence continues at coordinate 3,292,978 of NC_085956.1, forward strand.
CCAGTATCACAGCAATCTTGAAACAGAGACGATTACGCTGGCTGGGGCACGTGCACAGGATGGAGCCCTCTCGTTTGCCACGTAAGACTCTCCTGAGCGAAATAGCGCACGCTAAACGACCGGTTGGGCGACCAATGCTTCGTTTTAAGGATAGCGCAAAGCGAGACATGTTGTCCTTCCGGATCGTTCCCACCAACTGGGAAAGGGAGGCTGAAGATCGCGACCACTGGAGGAAAACCCTGGGTGAAGGGGTAGTTGCACACGATAAAGCGTGGTTTAGCCTTCTTCACACTAGGCGAGAACTGAGACACCAACGCGCCGCTCTCCCACCTTCGTCACCGGGCACGGCATTCTCCTGCCAGCTATGCGGTCGCGGCTGCCGCTCTCGCATTGGGCTTAATAGTCATTTGCGGAAGTGCCGCACTCTTAATATAGACGCTGTTTAAACCATCATCTTATTGATGTGACAGGCCAGTGATGACAGTATAGAAAGTATTTTTTGGTTTATAAAAAAAAAAACTAGTTTGTGTCGGCCTTTTCCTGCAGTTTGTTATAAAGAAATAACAGACAAAAATATGTATATTTAAAAAAAAATGAAAAATCTCCGATTTTTATTTAGTAGGTGTTTAGTCAATTTGACCATATTTTACAACATGAATGATATCATCACAGTCTGCATTAAAAAGGAAGTTATATAACAGAAAAATATAAACAAAAAAGTTTCATAAAAACACAAATATATCGCGTTAATATTGTCCAAATCACCAAATGCCGGAATTCAAACAAATGTAAATTTAACAACATATCGATAAATTTTAATATAAACAAACATACTAACACGGCTTTGGGTGAAAAAGTTGCGTCAGAGTACATAAAAAATGTCTGTGAAGCGTCAACTTGGGTATTACATCACTAGTTGTACGCATGTGTGAGTGTGTTACGCGTGTGTGCCGGCACGTGGTCACACTCACACATGTGTCACGCATGTGTGGGTCCTAATCTTTTGTGGCATGCGGGTTTCATACCTTAATGAGTACTTTTTAAAAGCACTGAAAAGGGAAATTCTCTCTTTCAGTTTTCGTTGCTTTTTAACTTTTCTATATTTTAATGCTTGAAGCTTTAATGATTTAGGGCTTTTAAGTTTAACCTTGAATTAATGGTTCTCATTAGTTGAAGTTAACATATATGTATAGAATGATTATAAGATATATAAAATTAAAAAAAATATACACACAAAGCTAGCGGATAACTTTTTATGGAATTTTAATACAAGAGTTTACCATTTGCCATTACTTGTTGTCATATAAATAATTACTATTCAATACAATTGTATATAGCTATTACTTTTACTATATAGGTAACTAATTGTTAAACGTATTAAGTTGAATGTTAAAAAGTATGAAAGGCAAAAAGTAGTAAATTAAAGAAAGACTCAATTAGAAATCTATATAATAAATCACATGACGTTACTTTCAATCAAATTTGTATAAACATTAAGATAAAAGTCATTCATGGCCTATTATATAATTAACTCTCTCCTGGGATTATACTTTAATAAGATTTTAAGGAGTGGCCGATAAAAAATAATATAAAATATAATATAAAATTGTTTATTTCAGACCATCAGTTCAGTTCTATATTGTGTTTTTGTTGTTATATAACATTTTCGATTCGATTTTTGAGCGAGTTTATGTAATTGTATAACCTTAAAGCTATATCACTAGTTAAAGTATTAAATTGGTGACAATAAGTCATACAAATACAAATACAAATAATACAAATACTTTATTAATAACGCCAAGTTACATGTCGGGTACAGTCTATATCGAATTAAAAATACAACGTATGCAACGGCTATTAAATTAAATTTTCCAACAAACAAACAAACAGGTAATGTAAATAACAATCGATTAACAACGAGTTGTTATATTGCGACATAAAATATTAGAAAATAAATAAAGTGGAACTAAAAAAATTCAATTTGTTGCCATGTTTAAGCATTTTACGTCAAAAATGTGACAGTTACGTAGAAAGTGGTGCCCTCAATAATTTTCTACAATTTCTTGTCGGGCTATATGTATATTTGACTGACATATATGTATATTTATGACCAACGTCACTATGCATTCATAGGGTTAGCCGTGTCATTCATAGGGTAATCGCTTACCATCGCCGTAAAGGGGCCCACTGATTAACAGTCCGCCGCACGGTATCGGCCTGTCTGTTGTTCGGAACTGTCAAAATTTTGTTCTAACTGACAAGCCGATACTGTTAATCAGTAGGCCCCTTAATGCCTATACAGGGTGTTGGGACATCGTTTGCCAAATTAAAATGGCATATAGGTTGAGTCATTTGCTATCTTCTCATGCCTAGAAAAACAAAATTGGCCATGTTTTTTTTACTACTACGCAAGTAAATATTTACGAAAAACTGGCATAAAAATGAAAAAAAAAATGTGCGTGTCAGATTTACTTTAGTATTATCGTTGATAAAATAGGAAATAAGGATGTAAGGCAGTATTTAATTAAGACTAGATTGCTCAAAGTAATGTATTTATTATAGCGACAACTACAAGGTTTAGAATATGAAAAATGGTAGACATTATTTAAGTAATATATTTATATAAGCAGATTGTAAGTAAAAGTATATTGTAGATTTACGGAACAATTAATCGGCTTTATTATCACATCATTCACAAAAATATTATTTTATGCGTAATAAATATTGGTGGCTTAATAGTTAGTACTGGCTACCTTAACGTACACACTTGGCATAGTTTAAAATAGTAATAAAGATCGAGCAATAAGCCACATGATGTATTACACCGTAATCAGTTGGAATATACGTTACATAGTAACTATTAAAAACTCATCAAAGGGTTATATTCACATTAAAGATTGTAACGTACATACCATCAGACTATAACACAAAGAAAACATACAGAAATTTATAACAAGTCATAAAATCACAATTAAATAAAATTGACACTTAACTTCGTTCGTCGTCGTAGCTCTCCAACTGAGAAGTGACCCACAACTGTCAGACACCCGCTTATATTCGATTAGACTTCACCCCTTCTACCACTTCTTGGTGGGAATAACAAATAAGATGTTTCCTGCACATCCGGTTATTATAATAATTCAATTCAACAAATGTATTTGCTGCATTTAGTTTAATTTATTATAGAATAATTAACGCAAACTAATACAAATTTAATATCATGGCTTATTATTATAAAATACTTTATTTACCTTACTTATGTTCTGACAGTTATGGTCAAGAAATATACATGGAGGGTAGTTGTGTTATTGAACAGCAGTTCTAACTTATTATTTCGATATAAGTACGTATTAGCTTAGCAAAAGTGAACCATCTCGTAAAAATGTAAGTGTGATCTTTGTTTTTATACTACGTATCTCACACGGCCATACTGACAGGTGCTTCGTTCTCGAAGTACCTTATTTCTATATTTATTATTATTTATTTATTATATTAAACTTAGTATATGCAATGACTATTTTTTATTAGTCAGATACTATATCACATATCACATTAATCAAGTGAGAGCTCGAAGGCTCGGCAGCAATTATCCTACTTACAATCACCATACTACTGTTTCACTTATCACATCAAGTGAGCCTCAGTAGCATGTATCACCCTAGGTTGGCTACTGGTCCACTTATAACATCAAGTGGGGCACGCAGGCTCTGCAGCAGGTCCCTATATTGCTACTTTTTCACTTACATCAAGCGAGAGCTCGCAGGCTCGGCAGCAATTATCCTACTTACAATCACCATGCTACGGGCACTTATCACATCAAGTCAGCCTCGGTAGCATGTATCGCCCTGAGTTGGCTACTGGTCCACCTATAACATCAAGTGGGGCACACAGGCTCTGCAGCAGGTCCCTATATTGCTACTTTTTCACTTACATCAAGCGAGAGCTCGCAGGCTCGGCAGCAATTATCCTACTTACAATCACCATGCTACGGGCACTTATCACATCAAGTCAGCCTCGGTAGCATGTATCGCCCTGAGTTGGCTACTGGTCCACCTATAACATCAAGTGGGGCACACAGGCTCTGCAGCAGGTCCCTATATTGCTACTTTTTCACTTACATCAAGTGAGAGCTCACAGGCTCGGCAGCAATTATTAATCGGTTATTATTTTGTCAAATTAGCTTTTTAACTACACTGGAATGATGTACACTGGAAGTTCTCAATCGATCGATAATCAACTCATGTCTCATTCACATAAGTAAACTTTATAAACTTTTCTTTTTTTCTTTTTTTTTTAATACATAAATTACCTTAAGTATATAAAACTTCTTAATCCCATAGTCCAACTAGCTTATGTTTTGAACACTAGAAGATGATAGACATGTATAAATATATTTATGCATATGTACATAATAATATGTTACATATTCATACTTACATACATAAAAATCATTCACGGTTAAGGAACAAATCCTTCCGATGAACACACAGATGTACCCACTGGATATCGAACCCGGGACCTCCAGTTTGGTATGCAGAGATTTCTCTTTTTTTTTTTGACAAATAAAAACGCCAACACATGAAGTTTACTAATCCAAGACCTCCAATCTTCGTAAACTTACTAAGTTCTTGTGCACTATAGGTTTACAACCACAATAAATAATGAATTTTAAAGAGAGAAAAAAAAAAGCTAAATTTTATAGTATCATTCGCAAACGTTTCTGTTTAATACAAAATTAATTTGGCATTCAGCTGGCAGTAGACGGTCGGGAAGGCATCATGGAGGTGGTCAGTTAAGAAGGAGGCTGGCTCAACTGGACTCGACTGATAGCTGGAAGTAACCGCTTAAGATCGCGACAAATGGAAAATAAATCTGGGAACCCTATGTCTCAAATTAATTTACAATAATTAATGTTTCTAAACTATTCTCCTGCCACAGGTAATGTCTATACCTACTAGGAGTTCTTAACTTTTATAAATTAACCTGAATCGTTTAACAGAAATAAACATTTTTCATTTATTTTTACGTTTTTTTTTTTTCATTCCATTAGAACTTCCTACGTTGGTCACTCCCATGAATTATATAAACCTAATGTAACAGAATTTTAAACTCCGTTCGGCCATCCCACAAAACAACTATTTTAAAAGTCAGTGATCAGTATTATCTATAATGTATTCAATATGTATAGATCTATCTTTTATTTAGCTGAAGCTTCGGTGGCAAAATAAAAATGTGGTTACAAATAATAGGCAACGTATTTCTTTTTATGAAATGGTATTTTGGAGCTTCCATCGTAACTGTCCTTAAACCGCAGGAGATAACGCGATATTCTTCTAGTTGAATCTTAACTTATCGTACAAAGGCGGATTCATCTTACAAAAGTCGTTCTCTAGGATGGGTCTAGGATGTTTTGGGCTTCTGGGTAGGACACAATTAATTCGAAGACATATTATTTATATCAGTCATGCTTCATTATGGCAATAGGTTAGGTATAAATAAAAAAAAAATTGATGTTTGCTAAATACTATAGAATCAGGATTATACGATTCGTTTTATTCCTGAACAGCTCACTCATAGCAACAAGTGGCACCAAAAGGTTAACTCACCTATCTACCTTCCACTTGGCTTTATCAGTATTCCGGTGGTCTTATGTTTTCTTGTATGTACCAAAATTAAAACAAACATTAAAATGAACCAGAAGATCATAGGTACAAAATTGCCATTGTTATAGGCATTTTATTACCGCAGCATATTTAATTACCGCCAGACCAGGTAAATGGTGGTACATATACCCAAGGGCTTATGCGAGTTTACTACGAGAACTGGTAAAGTATATAACAGTTTAAAATATCGTATATACATGGTGTTCACAAGGAATGCGAAAGACCTTAACCACGCATTTCTGAGGTCAAAAGAGAGAAAATAATGTAATATGTGTATATGTCAATTTCGCCCAAAAAAAAAAATTTTTTTTTTTAATGTACTTGTACATAAAAAAGTATATGTTATTGGTAAACATGTCACTTAAAATACATTTTTAAAAACTTTTTTTTTTTGTAAATCATGGTTGTTGCAAAGTGTTACTTGTTACTTTTTGACATCTATCGATAAGGATATTTAGACTACGTCCCATAGTAGTAACATCGTCATCAAAAAGTTAAGGCGTTTTGCACTACGTAACAATAAAAACTAGTTTTTTTTTAAATTTTTTCTTTCTTTTCTGTATTTGTATTAAATGAACTCTGAAACTAGGCGAATTTCAAAAAGGTTTAAAGGACTTTGTCTCTAAATATAATCAGGAATACGCTGCTAAAACTATTCGGCCCCCTGATGTTACACCGTGTATATATTTTTTATATTCCTTACAGGTAGGGTTGCCAACCGTACTATATTATATAGTATTGTACTATATTTTGGCTCTTTGTACTATATACATTTGGAAAAATATATAGTACGCTAAAATACTATATTTCCGATCAAAAGTATATTACACTCATGTTTAGTATTTTATCTAAAAGTACTATATTTTTTTTTTTAATGTACTATATTTTTGATGCCTTATTCTGGAAAATACTATATTCCACCAAAAAAAAGTTGGCAACCCAGTTACAGGTCACCTAGATGAATTGTCCTAAAGGAATACGTTTACTTTGTACACATTTATTGTACTCTATGTTGTATATTTACCCCTTTTTTTTGTAAAGTATTTTTATTACCAAGAGAATATGTGCTTTTTATTTACTGACTAATTTGCATGTGCAAAAATCTTTCAACTTCACTGTTTCAAAACATAATTTACTAACACGGGACTTGAATTACCTCTGATTACCACAAGAACAATACTGACTAGTCTACTATTTTGTATGACGTAATTGTCTAAGGTTGTCACTGAGATATCCTTTTTTTTTATAGTCATTTAATATCCATCAATCAGTAAATTTATCAAATTGGAAGCATACTTTCAAAAACGCTTTTATGCCAAACGCGTATTACTATCTGTACACAGAACTCGCAATAAGCACTGTAGGTGCAAAATTGTAAATAGCCGTTATTACTATTTATGAAAGTATCACGACTACCACCGACTGTTTTAATATCGATAAGCTTACGAGGGGCTTGTAACTGAAAACCAAAAGCGTGTTGACTTTATCCTTTACAGTTTTAAAACGACCTGACAGTTTAATATTGTTTACTGTTTTATATTTATTGAAATAGTTCCTTGATAAGATCCTGATCGGTGAGATAGAATCTTTAAGATATGTGCCTTCGATATCAGACTATTGAACCTAAGTAACTGGTGTTATATAAATATTTATTCGTATCAATCGTAACAAAAATAAGAAATAATGTGACTAATAAAATACAAAGGACGTATAAGGGTATTTCCACTTAACTGTATACCGCTAACGGCCGGTTAGGAAAAGTCACAAATCTGAGGACAAATATCATAACCGCGACAATTAAATTAAGTATCAAATTCGTAACTAAACCGACAGCTGAACGTGACTTGATAAACGTACCTAACTTAAGACACGCGGTAAGTTACAATTAAAATGCCCATTGTTATTAACCGCCTAAAATTTCCAACGTAGTCTTTAATGCAGACCTCAAAATCTTATAATGAGATTCGAGTTGTAGCTAACTGATCACGATTAAAATATTTATCCAGGCCATAAATAACGTTATTCCAACGTTTGGAAACTTATTCAAACCAAACTGCTTTTCTAAAATCCAATTTCACAAATAGCTTCTTTTTTTTTTTATTATTATTCGATTCAGTCATTAACTAAGTCGTCATTTAGAATAGTATAGATTAGAAAATATTTATTTATGCGTCATTATGGTTACATAACAGGTTATGAAAAGGACAGACGTTTACGTTTATCTAACTCGGTAACTATTCGATGTGATTCGATATCTAAACATACCTATACAGTCCTATTTTTAAGTGTAACCAAATTTTAACATACCAGAAACAACATCATTCATCAGTCATCCTTCCAGACAGGCGCCACTCCGCAGCGTCTCACAGGTGCGGCAGTTTCTGTTTCGCGAAGTACTTTTGAGCTGCTTGCTGCGGTTCTCCATAAAAAGCATCATGCTTAGTATACCAAATATCTTGTTTCACCTGGGGTTTTCACTGAAAGTGAAACACCAGTGTCCTTGTGTCCAGGATAGCGCGGCTTACAGTGTCTGTTTGGAGTTGGATGGCGTCCCGCTGTTGACTAGCATAAGCAGTCCTTATACTCGTACTGCTCCTGAAACATTAGTTTTGTAGGCATAGAATGTGTATAATATCATCCCACTTCTGATGTCAGATTTACTTTAGTATTATCGTTGATAAAATAGGAAATAAGGATGTAAGGCAGTATTTAATTAAGACTAGATTGCTCAAAGTAATGTATTTATTATAGCGACAACTACAAGGTTTAGAATATGAAAAATGGTAGACATTATTTAAGTAATATATTTATATAAGCAGATTGTAAGTAAAAGTATATTGTAGATTTACGGAACAATTAATCGGCTTTATTATCACATCATTCACAAAAATATTATTTTATGCGTAATAAATATTGGTGGCTTAATAGTTAGTACTGGCTACCTTAACGTACACACTTGGCATAGTTTAAAATAGTAATAAAGATCGAGCAATAAGCCACATGATGTATTACACCGTAATCAGTTGGAATATACGTTACATAGTAACTATTAAAAACTCATCAAAGGGTTATATTCACATTAAAGATTGTAACGTACATACCATCAGACTATAACACAAAGAAAACATACAGAAATTTATAACAAGTCATAAAATCACAATTAAATAAAATTGACACTTAACTTCGTTCGTCGTCGTAGCTCTCCAACTGAGAAGTGACCCACAACTGTCAGACACCCGCTTATATTCGATTAGACTTCACCCCTTCTACCACTTCTTGGTGGGAATAACAAATAAGATGTTTCCTGCACATCCGGTTATTATAATAATTCAATTCAACAAATGTATTTGCTGCATTTAGTTTAATTTATTATAGAATAATTAACGCAAACTAATACAAATTTAATATCATGGCTTATTATTATAAAATACTTTATTTACCTTACTTATGTTCTGACAGTTATGGTCAAGAAATATACATGGAGGGTAGTTGTGTTATTGAACAGCAGTTCTAACTTATTATTTCGATATAAGTACGTATTAGCTTAGCAAAAGTGAACCATCTCGTAAAAATGTAAGTGTGATCTTTGTTTTTATACTACGTATCTCACATGCGCCAAATTAAATTTTTTTAGGCCTGAGAAGATAGCAAATGACTCAACCTATCTGCCGTTTCAATTTGGCAAACGATGTACCAAACACCCTGTATATTATTCTCATGTTAAGTACATATACATAACTGACATCATGACAAACCGTTAACACAAAAACGACAATACGTAATAAACAATACGTACCCGTTGCAAAAACCTGACCTACGATACTACTCACCTATATCGTTACGTGGGAACGTACATAAACACATATATACTGTTATACATAACGATGATTCACTGTTACATGAATAGTAAATAGTCTTACAATGTATGGCTATTTATAAATGAGATAGACATAAATGAGACATTCCGATAAAAAAATGATGTACAGTCAGCAGCAGAAGTTGATAAGCGGGCGAGGTGTTCAAAATTACCTTGACATGCTCTTATTGTCTTAACAATAAAGTCGCGTCCAGATCATTTTGAATACTTGGCCCGCTTAACAAATTCTGCTGTGAAATGTATATGGCGTAGCGTGCTTTATGACTCCATTTTCACCGGCTTACTCAGTTTAAAAAAAAAACAAAAAAAAGCAAAGGCATTTTTTTCACGCAAGGCAACATTGATATATAAATTTGATAAAATATTATATGTATACACGTAGGCACATATTTATTTACATATACGATGGAAATAGATATTCTAAGCAATAAACAATACATAAATGTTAAATGAAGTATTTAAAATATATATAAATTAAATTAAGTCATATAAATAGAAATTTATTTTATCAAGAAAATAAAATGTTGTATACAATATAAATAATCTCTAAATTATTATTGTTGTGGTACTTTAAATTGTTTGTTATCTTAACATGTATGGATCTCTGTACGGATATGATGGTCGTTCTTGTCTACGTGACAGCGTGATAAAACGGTGTCCGTCACTTTCTATCCTACGGTGTTAAAAAATGACAGTTATTTTATCACGTGGATAAAGTTGGATAACGCTATTCATAATACGCCGGCTGGTTATCTGAAATATAATGATGTATTTTGATTTGATTTGATTTCAAGTACCTATACAAAATATATAGTAATTAAATTAGTTATATAAATAGAAATTTATTTCATGAAGAATATAAAATAATCTCTAATCATAGTGTCTGTAAGTCTGTTTATTATCGTAGGATCGTAGCTTAGTAGGTGGTAGCAGCTATAAGTAGTTTCAAGGTCACCGGTTCAAATAGGTACTCGCAAAGACAACAAACCTGTTGGTATTTGTATGAACTTTGTATAGCAGATAACTTGTTTATGTTAAAACTATGTAATACAGCACAAATAATATTATTGATAGCATTTACAGAAAGATTTTACTTACTATTTTACTTAACAAAATAGATATAATATAATCACGCCTATTTCCCGGAGGGGTAGGCAGAGACCACGGATTTCCACTTGCTACGATCCTGACATACCTCTTTCGTTTCCTTCACATTCATAACATTCCTCATACACGCTCGCCGGTTTAGGGTGCTCTTGACCTGGCCTTTCTTCAGGATCTCCCTTCGATCTGATCAGAAAAAGTTCGCCGTGGTCTATTACCCCTTCCAACTCCCACTTCCACTTCTCCCTCATACACAGTAATAAAATAGTAGATGAATATTACAGGACATTATACAGGCTTGATATAATATTATAGGTTGTGGGTACCTACTCAGACAACTATATATAAATACATAGAAAACATCCATGACACTCAGGAACAAATCTGTGCTCATCACACAAATGAATGCCCTTGCTGGGATTCGAACCCAGGACCAATAGGCTTCATAGGCAGGGTCATCGACTAAGCCATACAGGAGGCCTAAGATGGTCATCTCTTTACCATTTGTCACCACGCCTGTCACGTTCTAACCCATATGTAAGTGCGAAAGTGACGCATGGCATGACAGGTGATAAAAATGCGACCATGATACCGCTTCTGTACGGATATGATGATCGTTCTTGTCTACGTGACAGCGTGATAAAACGACGTCCGTCACTTTCTATCCCACGGCGTTGAAAAGTGACGGTTATTTTATCACGCGGATAAAGATGGATAGAGCTATCCATAATACGCCGGCTGATCGTCAAATTGTGTACAAAAACTTGAATAGCACAGGTTTTTAGTTACATAAGCTAAGTTACGTGATAAGTTGTTAGTGCTTATTCATATGCGTGGTTAGTGCCTGGCCTAGGCCTATCTGCATCTAGGTAGGTCTATCTGCATAAATTAGAAGTCTAATGACGCGAAATTGGTCAATGCCAGTCATTTGCGGATTTGTTATTTATTAACAAGTGATTTTTATTAATATTAAGTAGCCATACCTACATTAACACTACATTCAAACATTATTAATAACCTATAATAACTTAAATTAACTGGTAACCCTTTTAATAGCCATAGAATTTTTTATCGACCGTGCTTGTGTTGCCGGTGGTAAGAAGTTACATGAAGTTTTGTCATATTTATCTGAGGCAAAAAGAGTCCGATTTTGTATGTCTTAGCGCCACTTGCACCAACCTACTAACCCGGGGTTAATCCGTTAAACCGTTAAACCAGTGTCAAATTGTATTGGTAACCATGGTAACTCCAGGTTTAACCGCGGGTTAGTGAATGGTGCAAGCGGCACTTATAAGCGGTGAATTAATATCACCAGAAAGACTTTTCTCAATGGGTGTTCAATCTAAAAATAATAAATAAAATATTGGTGGTGTATCAAAAGATCGGGATTAATAGGCCCATGAAATCCAAGGAGAAACAATAAAATATAAAACACGAAAATATTTTAATATTAAAATAGATACAGGAAAAAATAGGTACTCATAATTTTGAGACCACATTTTAATTGTTTGCTTCCACAAATAAGGATAAATATAAAATCGGAATAAAGATATGACTTTTTTTAATTTACCTTCGTTACTACTTAGGTAACAAGGACAACAACCCGTGTTATTTATTTTATTACAATTTAGTTTTAGTTATTTTAATTGTAGTTAGTTTTAGTTTTATATTCCTATTTATGTCTTATAGTAATTTATGTAATTTAATTACAAAAAGCTGTATTTTTGTTTATATAATATTTAACAAGTTTTCCGGTAGAATTACACTTTATATATTTTAAAGATTTTATGTATAATTTTAATTATTTGAAAAAAAAAGTCCCACCGATTTTCTGGCGCAAGTATCATTCTATGGAGCTTGCTAATTATGCAAACAATAGTCACTAGTAAATTCATCATTCTCTGACAATTTCAATATGATGGTTTGTTTACATACATAGTTAGCAAGTTCCATGGAATGACACTTTAGGGTCTTTAGGTAAGTATCTTACGAGCATTCCATGAAATTGTCTACCATTTGTCCCGTACAAACGCGATTTTCTGAAGATTTGCAGGTACAAGAGTTACCTTTTCTATGCCAAATGGTCAAAATTATGCACAGAAAAATAATTGGCTACTTTAAATGCCGAAAAAAAAGTCGCAACACAGGAAATAAAATGCGTTTGTACGGGACAGCCCGTGGAATGCTCCATTGGGGCTATGGTGGGTATATTAGAACGGGTGGTAGTTTCTGACATTCATAAGTGCATTGTAATATGTCTAAATATAGAACTAAAACTTTCACTTTCATTTGATATAAGGTGAATAGCACCATATGACTAAACTGTCCAAGTGTTATCACATGAATACGTAGTAATTAACGTTACTATTTTTGGACGACGTTGTGACATCTCTGTGTCTGTGACTATGACCACCTATGACTATGACTTGTGCGAGTTCAAAGGTTATTCTGCCGTATTCGAACTTCAAGATATTCACAAGAGACATTCTAGATACGTTATAGTTTAGATATCAACTAGTTCTCTTTTGCAGCGCAATTCGGGCAACCAATGTCACTTTTACGTTAGATAAAGTAAGATATCTATTAGATGTGAATTAGATCTCTAAGTCATATCCTGTGGAACTCGTTCAAGAGTATCTCCAGAATCGCGCAAATGTCAAAGACAGGTTAGATCTTAAACATATCGTTATCGTATCGTACCTACAAAACAATAGTTATTTGTTTTACAAGGGGGCAAAGTTTTTGTTTAACCGCTCGTGCTAATATTGATACCCGAGCAAGCGAAAGATTCCAAAATTGAACCACGAGCGTAGCGAGTCGTTCGAAAATGGAATCTTGAGCGTTGTGAGGGTTTCAAAGTACGAGGGTTAAACAAAATTTGCCCCCGAGTGAAACACAAAATTTTTCACCACACCAACCCGGAGCAAATATCAAATGTAAAATATGAAACAAAATCAAATCCAAATGATTGTTATTAAATATTTATCATCCAAAATCATCATTTAAAAGTCAATTCTACCAGCAAAACTTAAGAAAACAACTCAAAATTTGCATTTGATTACTTTGCCTCACATGTGAATAAAATGCAACTTTGCTATTCGTTTTTGAAGTGCAAAGTAAGCCTTTCCGAGCTGGTGTGGTGAAAAATATTATTATTGACATTTTTGCTTACTGCAGTCTGCATCTCAAATAACGTTTCTTGATTACTAAACATAGTCTTGAAAATTGTAACATTATAAGATCACCATAACAACCCAAGACATAAGGTTTAGTAAGAATACCTACCTAAAAAGGTCAATTGTAAGTGTATAAGAATTAAGTTTTCCGTAATCATCAGTATGTATATTTAAATTATTTAATTACTATCAATGCAGATTTGACCACAATTACAAACACGAAATGTACCCAGCGCGAATAATCACATAATGTGTCAATACAAAAAACTCCGTCACGAGATACGATGCGTCGCGTGCATGTGTGCGTGTGTCCGTGTGACCTAGTTAGCGAGCGCGTTCGGCGCGCCTCGGCTCTTTCCGTCGCCCGAACATATGTCTAGTCGCCATCTTGTTAAACGAACCAACCTAACCTGACCTACGCTACCGATGTGACGCCAACTAAAATTAGATAATGAAAGGTAGATAGAGGTCAATCTAGCGTGGTCGGTACGACGCTAGGTTACGTAAAAGCTGTCAAATTGCTATTTGTGGGTTGTTTTCAATCTGTTATCAAGAGGTTTCGTCATTATGCGTGATAGTAGACGGTGAGGTTTTTCCTTTAATGATTTGAATAAACATGAGCAACAATTTCACTTTCATTAATTTAATTACTTTTAATTTAGTTTGTTGTAGATTTCGCAATACTGTTTGAAATTGAATACCTAACTTAATAACTAAAGCACCTACGTAAGTTAAACTGTTGAATGCGAAATAATCGTAAATTTAAATAGATATTGCATGAGATTGCAAAGATTACACAAACTTATACAACACAAATTCGTAAGTAATTTAACGGATATATAATAAAATATAACTGGTTCATAGACAGTGGCGCCACTAGGAGCAATAACGAAAAACGAAAGTTTGCAGTGATAGTATTTCAGGAAGACAAAAGTTAATCACAGCGCCCTCTATGAGTGAGTGGCATACTCCGAAGGTTACATTTTGAGCGTCCCATTTTCTAGTCTCTTTTATAAATGGAAAACATACTTAAAGCAATTTATATGTTCTTTAAAATTAAGAAGTACTCCTATAAGGTCTTTATATACTTGGTGTGACGGTTTTGTATAGGAATTTTGATATAAATTCATTGAACAGACCTAGCACACGTTTTACATTGTTTACCTATATGAGAAGGTCTGTGAAAAACTAATCCGCTAAGCGGATTGGCTAAAAGGACAAGCATCCAGGCCATAGTTGTTTATTAAAGTCTAAGCGGAGTCAATAACCGAACTTCCGCCTTCGAAATTTAAAATAATTTTTCGCCACACACACAAGCTCGAGACTTTCACAATTCGAAAGTCGTGCGTGTTGCCTTGAGCTTTTGAAAAAAGAATTTGACGGATTATTGTAACGGTAATTCCAACCGTTATTTGTACAATTGTTAGGAATTGTGATTAAGTATGTTAATTTTAATTGTTTTAGATGTCCATAAATTATAAATTAGGCGTTGTATATTTTTAATTTTTGTTAGTTTTATTTACATACAGGAAAAAATGTTTAACTTTACGTAACTGCATAATGACCATGAGCGGGAGTGTGTATTATTTTACTAAGACCGTCATTTAAAAGGCTTTATCATACGTTAACATCGTTCAGCATTAAATATACATAGTTTTCATTATATAATAAATAAAAAAGCCAAAAAGAATACGTGTCACGCCATCACTTTTGCCTCATGTAATTGTATTTAAAATAAATTATTACACCATACATGAAATAAAGCACCAGAAGATTAATAGAGAAACGTAGACAGCAGTTATTTTTAGACACAATTTCTATTTTAAAACCCTTATAAAACTATAAATAGTAGCTAATTCGATCGTGACGTCACAAGCTGCTGTTTCATATAAATTCCATAGCAGCAAACCGTTTTGACAGTTCGAAAAAGAAACTGATTTGACTATTCAAATACCCAATTCTTATGACTCAAACTCCTAATCATAATTACCAAATCGATGATCGATTGTCACTTCTCAATACGGAAGTGTTCAATCATGCTGTCACTGCTCCCCCCCCCCTCCTAAGTAGAGAAAGTTTCTGCTCACGATTTTTGGCAACTCTCTTTTTAACGCGCGACGAAATCGCTGCGAGTTTCGTGTGCGAATTGTGTTTCTGTCTTTGTTAGGGCACAAATCATGCTTGGTTGGAAAGGGGGGGGGGATCACCAAAAATTCACGACAGATTACGTTGATACGGCTGAAAATAACCCGTATAACTATTAATTTAACATATATACATAAAGCTAATGACAACATTCTATTTGCCTAAAATAATAAAATTTCATCGCGTAAGGCCCACTTGCACTATCCCATTAACCCGGGGTTAAGCAGTTAAACTGTTAACTCAGTGTCAAATTGTACTGGTGACCATGGAAACTCCAGGTTTAACCTGTTAACCCCGAGTTAGTGGAATGGTGCAAGTGGACTTTAGACCCGTTAATGACATTATAAAAATCATATGAAATGAAATTTATGCAAAACATTTTTTATTGGAATCATCATCATCATCATCATCATCTCATTTTATTGGAATACGCGACATTAATGCCGACAGTAGGGATTGCAATTCGGATTATTCGAACTTCGAAAATCCGGATTATCCGCCAATTTTTCAATCCGTTTCTAAATCCGGATTTTTAAACCCAAATCCGAATTTTCGGATTTTTTGTTAAACTATTATACAATTGCCTTTTGCACCATTAAAATGTTCTGATTACTGCAAATACGCGTCAAGCGGGTAGAGGGGGGGTTGCCTGGCTCACTCCCTGGCCTTGGGCCTTGAACAGCCCCATGACAAGCGCGGTGTCTGTGTGACTTCAGGTTAAACTGAGTGTTCGATGTTTGGCTCAGGCGTCACCGTGGCTTGGCTTTTCCGCGCGCGGCAGGCTCGTGCAACAAAAGCCGGATGCCGGATTAGTAGAAGAGCCGGCCGCATATTTTCCGCACAATGGTTTCCCATAAAAGTGATGCTAAGTCCGAATTCGATAGTCTGCCGCGGCGGAACTTGCCGAAAGTACGAAAAAGAAGGCCACTTCCGGTGCGAAAAAAGGGGGCTGATTTAACCCATCTGATACCGAAATAATAGTTATGGCAGCAGTTAGAAATTTACATGTAGACGCAGAAAAGCGAAATCTGCCAGTATTTTTTTTGCCGGAAGTGCTTGGCAGACGCTCTCAAAGGTGGCCACCGGGACCCCTAATTTAACCCATCTGTTACCACCATCCAGCACGCCATCACGCCAGCTGACGAAGCTGAAACGGGGAGATGGCAGCATAGCGTCAAGCAAAGCGGAGGTTTTAGGCGAGATCGAGAGGTTCTATGGACAGTTATACACTTCGATCGCAAAGCCCGTTGACAGCTTGGTAGGAGATCCAAGAGCCAAGCTGTACGGACATCAGTCTGTACGAGATTAGGATGGCCCGGAAGCAGCTTAAGAACAACAAGGCGCCGGGCAAAGATGGAATCAGTTCAGAGCTTCTGAGAGCGGGTGGAACACCGGTACTTAAAGTCCTCCAGAAGCTCTTTAATTCCGTCTTGTCCGAGGGCAAAACGCCTGAAACATGGAATAGAGGCGAGGTGGTGCTGTTTTTCAAAAAAGGTGATAACAGCCTATTGAAGAACTACAGACCCATCACGCTTCTGAGCCATGTCTATAAGCTGTTCTCAAGGGTCATCACGAATCGTCTCGAACACAGACTTGATGACTTCCAGCCTCCCGAACAAGCCGGTTTCCGAAAAGGCTATAGTACCATAAACCACATCCATACGCTGCGGCAAGTTATATAGAAGACCGAAGAGTATAACTTGCCATTATGCTTAGCGTTTGTGGACTATAAGAAAGCCTTAGATTCGGTGGAAACATGGGCGGTGCTTGAGTCTCTTCAGCGATGCCATATTGACTATCAGTACATCGAAGTGTTGAAGTATTTGTATAGTAACGCCACCATGTCGGTCCGAGTACAGGAGCAGAGCACGAAGGCGATTCCATTGCAAAGAGGCGTAAGGCAGGGAGACGTTATCTCTCCGAAATTATTTACTGCCGTAATGGAAGACGCCTTCAAGCTCCTGGAATGGCAAGGACTTGGCATCAACATCAACGGCGAATACATCACTCACCTTCGGTTTGCCGACGATATCGTAGTCATGGCAAAGTCGATGGAGGAACTCAGCATGATGCTCGATGACCTCAACCGAGTTTCACAACGAGTGGGCTTGAAAATGAACATGGACAAGACGAAACTTATGTCAAATGCCAATGTTGTGCCCATCCCAGTCTCTTTTGGGAACTCGGTACTCGAAGTTGTTGACTCTTAAATCTACCTAGGACAAGTAGTCTAATTAGATAGGTCCAACTTCGAGAAAGAGGTCAACTCGGTTGGGCAGCGTTCGGGAAACTACGTAATGTCTTTTCATCCGACATACCTCAGTGCCTCAAGACGAAAGTCTTTAATCAATGTGTGTTACCAGTGATGACTTACGGCTCCGAAACGTGGTCTTTCACTATCGGCCTCATCTCAAAATTCAAAGTCGCACAACGAGCTATGGAGAGGGCTATGCTCGGAGTTTCTCTGCGTGATCGAATCAGAAATGAGGAGATCCGTAGGCGAACTAAAGTCACCGACATAGCCCACCGGATTAGCAAGCTGAAGTGGCAATGGACAGGCCACATTGCGCGCAGAGAAGATGGCTGATGGAGTGGAAAAGTGCTCGAGTGGAGACCACGGACTAGCAAGCGCAGCGTAGAACGTCCACCCACAAGATGGACGGACGACCTTGTTAAGGCCGCCGGAAGACGCTGGATCCGGATCGCTTCCAACCGGTACGAATGGAGGTCCAAGGGGGAGGCCTATGTTCAGCAGTGGACGTCTTATGGCTGAGATGATGATGATGATGATGATACCACCATGAAACCAATTCCAGTCGGTAGGTATGGACCCTCATGTCAGGAATATATAAGTCTGCCAAGGCTTTTCCTGCCGAAACACCTTGGCAGACGAGATTATGTGAGCATGGTCACCATCGGTTACCCTACATCAACCCATCTGATACCACCATGATACCACCATGAAACCAAATCATCCCTAAATGGGTGACACCCGGGTGGGCCGCCCCCGCCGCCCCCACCTAGCTACGCCACTGCATAAGACTATTACAGTAAATAAAAAGACTAATTTCTTATTAGAAAGTCGTTTTTTTTTTGAAATTTATTCCTGGTAGCAAGAAAACATTCCCTAAATCCGGATTTTATCCGAAGTTCGGATTTCGGCGTGAAAATTATCCGAAAATCCGGATTTTGTAAAATAGATTCGGATTTGCAATCCCTAGCCGACAGCATTACTGCCGCAAATGTAAAATCGAAGGTGTATTCCCATTTGTCCCCGCCCCACGTGACCACCGCCATGAGACGGAGACAGATGGGAATAATGATTTATAATTTTATATGAAGCGTCTATTCCCATCTGTACTCGAAAAGTCTGAATTCAAACCGTAACCTTAACCCTTTACCTAGTCAATTAAAAAGTAAAATAAAACCATTAATTTTCATCAATATAAAAAACAACAAATCAAAGTGCGAAAAAGAAAAGTGCAAGCGCCGTCGCATTGACCCAAATCGTGGTGACGTCACGACAGTGGTGACGTCACGCGCACGGTGGCCGTCGCGTGCGCAGCGGCCTTGCGCATAAAACGTAACTTGAATAGGGGTCTCTTTCTTATTTTCTCTTTCATCATTGGAAAGCCAAACCTAAGAGTGAGATCAAACGTTTCAATTATTTTAAAATCATCAAAACTCATTACAAGGAGCTTATACAGGGTGGCCAAAAAAGAACTGCATTCCCGTTGCCAGGGAGGTTTTGGGATTATACTGAGCAACTTTTACTATAGGACCAACCCCGAAATCGCGAAAAATTTGGCTGTTTTAATATATTTTAACTGGTCCATTTTCTATGGGAGGGTAAAATTTTTTTCGCAATTGCGGAGTTTGTCTCATCGTAAAAGTTGCTCAGTATAATCCCAAAACCTCCCTGGCAACGGGAATGCTTAAATTAGTAAGTAAGTTATTCATAATACGTTGCCTACATCCAAAGTTATGATTTTTTTATTGGGTGTGTGCCGCCATTGAGACACGCAAAAAACGGCAAATTTCGTCGTTTTTGGTAAGTCCTTCAAATGCGATTTTGTCAGAAACAAATAATACCTATTTAAGGTACAGTTGTACATTATATTTAAAGTTTACAATACATTGGATGAAAATATTATACATACACAGTCTTTTAGTCCTATGGACTTCGAGTTATAGCCGTGGGACAGCAAAAAATGCCTATTTGAAAATTGGCCCTTAGGTTTCTTAGGTCCTTAAACATTACGGGCGCGTTTAGTGCTTAAGTAACAGTACCTAACGTATGAGGTCTCCTTGAGTTAAACAAGTTTGTCGATAAGATATACTAGCATGGCTTGTTGAATACATTATGGTTAATTATATTGCTACTTAATTTGTTGGAAGGGTTAATATAATTTATTCTCTGTACATTTTCACATAAGGTTAAAATAAATTGATATTTATAGTATGTACCTTTAGGTATTAAAATAAAAGTAAACAAATAATTTGTAAATTTTCGGGTAGTTATAACATTTATTGGTTAACCAACCAACAAAACAGCCTGGATCTGTCACTGAACGACCTGACTTTAACCTACATTATTTGATCGTGTAATGTTTTCAACTACCCTCAACTGGCTTGGAGCCATTTGAGGGTAGATTTTGTCTACTTTTATTTAAATACCTAAAGCTAGAGTATAAGTTTTGTCTTGATCATTTTGGACACTTCACCCACTTATAAACTGAAGCCCGACCGCGAAAGACGAAAATCGAAATTTCGATATCTGCCTTGAGCGATAGAGCAACATTTCAAGGGAAAGCATTGACTATTGACACATGCTTAAGCGTCTTCTGAATCATAGGTAATAAACAAAAAACAACTGCTTTTACAGTATGTAAACTTACTAAAACCATTTACTCAAGCCCGTTAATGAATGGGTCACACTGAGCAACTTTTACTATGGCACCAACTCCCAAATCGCAAAAAAAATGGCTCTCCCATAGAAAATTTCAATGCTACACCATCAAAATGTATTTTTTCCGACCAACCAAATTTTTATTCGAAATCGGGGTTGGTGCCATAGTAAAAGTTGCTCAGTGTGACCCATTCATTAACGGGCTTTGGTTTTAGTAAGTTTACATACTGTAAAAGCAGTTGTTTTTTGTTTATTACCTATGATTCAGAAGACGCTTAAGCTTGTGTCAATAGTCAATGCTTTCCCTTGAAATGTTGCAATAAGGAAAATGCCGACGTACGGTGCTATATGTATAATATGTACTATACTGTACGGTATGATGTAAGGTGCTGAATAGGGTATTTGACTGTATTTAAAATATAGTTATTTACGATACAAGTGCGGAAAAGAAGAAATTCGTATCACCTATTCGCACGTGTGTCGTACATTTTACAGTACATATGGCCCTTTAAATTTTTGGCATACGCACGAAAAGTGCTATTTTACGCAGTGCGGGAAAATAGGACCATATGTACTGTAATAGTACATTTCGATGCTAGTTCGGAAGGTATGTCATTACTTCACGAGTACCGAGATATCTTGCCACGAGCCGCAGGCGAGAGAGAAAAATTATTTTTTAATACAGTTGCTCAAAAAGTGCTACTTTACGTAGCTGTTTAGCGTGCGGAAAGTTGGTTATCTCGAACTAGTGCTTTTTACTTTTCCAATTTTTTTAAATTTATACATGTTCCAATTCACGACTACTTATTGATGAGTGTTAATATTAGTTTCCTTTAAACGTCGTAATCAGCATAAAAACCTACCGTTAATGTAAGAATACGAAAAGTATTACATATTTCATATTTAATTACTTACCTCTTCATCATTATAACGCTACGTCTTACGTAGGCGAACAACGCGCGAACGCGGCGCGGCGCGGCGCGGCGAAAGCGGCCGCCGCCGCGCCGCGCCGCGTTCGCGCCGCCTGACATTCGCGTGCAAATCGCGCCGCACCGCGTTCGCAACGAGATCGCTTACGTAGGACACTTCTATGGGCATCAAAGGATTGATTTCGCCGCGCCGCGCCGCGCCGCGTTCGCGCGTTGTTCGCCTACGTAAGACGTAGCGTAACACGTTTATTTTTTAATATTCAATATTGAAATTCCGTTCTTAATAAGTTGACTGAATGGAACGGAATAGCTGCCAAACGCCCATAGATATAATATACTTAAAGACGACGTCTAACCGAGCTGTCACTGTTACCACTTTTGTTTAGTGTACGATTAACAATGTTTTTCTTATTTTTTCGCAACTGTATTAAAAAACGTCGTTCGATACACGTGCGGAAATGTCATTCTTCAGTATTTAAATAAAATACTTAGAATACCTAGATTGGTGGATTCTGAAAGCTTATAATAAAAGCTCTCTATGTAAATTATCAGTTTATGTAAGTTATGTATATTTTCTTTTGTTGAAAATGAGTTTACAAAATCGTTCCGCCGCTAACTTCATTTCAGCTAATGCAGCTACAGTTAGCTCGCTAACTGGGTTCTGAAGGTGTTTTATGAAAGATCTTGGTGTACAGTTTCGGATGATGTCAAAATGAAAGTGGTCCTTCATCTAGAAGTGGGTCAAAATTAGAGATTTGCATTTTGAATAGTTTGACCACGATCTTGGTCAATAATGATTTAAGAAAAAATCTAAGTACACCTCGATAAATAGATTCTGAAAGCTTTAGAAAAAGCTCTTGATTTACATTCACAAATCATAAAAGATTCAGTGTTTTTTCTGAATTAACAAAGGATATAATATTGTTCCGCCGATAACTTTATTTCGGCTGATGCAGCTACAGTTAGCTTACTAACTGGGTTCTGAAGGCGTTTTATGAAAGATCTTGGTGTAAAGTTTCGGATGATGTCAAAATGAAAGTGGTCTTTCATCTAGAAGTGGGTCAAAATTAGTGATGTGCATTTATAATATTTTGGTCACGGACTTGGTTATAAATTATTTAAAAAAAATCTTAGAACACCTAGGTTAATAGATTCTGAAAGCTTTCGAAAAAGCTCTTGATTTACATTCACAAATCATGAAAGATTTAAAGCCAAAGTTATTTTTTTTTCTGAATTAATAAAGGATATAATATTGTTCCGCCGATAAATTTCATTCAGCTGATGCAATTACAGTAAGCTCGCGAAGTGGGTACTGAAGGTGTTTCATGAAAAATCTTGATGTACAGTTTCGAATGTTGTCAAAATGAAAGTGGTCTTTCGACAAGAAGTGGGTCAAAATTAATTATGTGTATTTGGAATATTTCAGCCATTGACTCTGCAATGAATTATTTAAATAAAATACTTAGAATACCTAGATTGGTGGATTCTGAAAGCTTATTAGTATACAAGTAATGACATACCTTCCGCACTAGCATCGAAATGTACTATTACAGTACATATGGTCCTACTTTCCCGCACTAGTGCAAGAAAGAGCACTTTCCGTGCGTATGCCAAAAGTTTAAAGGGCCATACGTAATGTAAAACGTTGTACGATACACGTGCGAATAGGTAATTTGGTCCTTGAATTTCCTCTTTTATCGTAAATAACTATTACAACATGCACAATATAAAGCACCAGAAGATTAATAGAGAAGTGAAGACAGAAGTTATTTTAGGCACAATTTCTATTTTAAAACCCGTATAAAACTATAGAGAGTAGGTAATTTGATCGTGACGTCACATGCTAGTGTTTCATTTCATATTTATAAATTCGATAGTAGCAAAATCGTTTTGACAGCTCGAAAAAAGAAACTGATTTGACTAGTATAGTGAAATACCCTATTGTACAGTCTCCATCAGATGGTTGTCTATTGTTTGTCCGAAAATTATATAAAATAATACTCATATGCCCGAATTTTATTTGCCCGAATTTCATTTGCCCGAATTGTTTGTTTACCATAAAAATGATTTGACATACTCTTTGTTTACCCGATTATTAGATTCCAGAACGTACGAGTGCCATACGTGTTGTTGTCCATATTATTAATTGTAATAATACTATTTAATCGAATATTTAACATCACATAACCCACTTTTCCAGTAGCATTTGGTTTCTGTAAGGGTCGCAGTTCAAATCTAACCTAACCCATTTTTCTAGTAGCATTTGGTTTCTGTAAGGGTCGCAATTCAAACCTAACCTAACCCACTTTTCTGATAGCATTTCTTTTCTGTAAGGGTCGCAGTTCAAACCTAACCTAACCTACTTTTCTAGTCGCATTTATTTTCTGTATGGGTCGCAGTTCAAACCTAACCTAACCCACTTTTCCAGTAGCATTTCTTTTCTTTAAGGGTCGCAGTTCAAACCTAACCTAACCCACTTTTCCAGTAGCATTACTTTTCTGTAAGGGTCGCAGATCAAACCTAACCTAACCCATTTTTCTAGTAGCATTTGGTTTTTGTAAAAAAAATTATGTTATGGCTAGTGATAATTATCCCAGCAAACATTTTTGGTCGATATTCCGAAAAAGGCACCTATTTTAGGTCGCACAATTTAGGGGACCATAATGAGGCACGTCGAATCGACGTCGTGGGCACGTCGAGTCGACATAAATGGGGAAAAAACGCACGTGCCGGCGACGTATTTATTGACGGTAAATTAGTGATTACAACCATTAGGTCAACACTAGGTCATATTTCCGACGTGGATTCGACGTCGCCACGACGTGCCGCGTAGTTAAAATGTACTAATTTGGTAATCTTTACCACCTTTAGACGTGATGGCGACATATTTTTATCCATATAATTACTCTGCGAGGCAATATTTAGATGAGACGCGATGAAGAGAAAAAGAGACATAAACATTACGCTTATATATTCT
This sequence comes from Cydia fagiglandana, assembly GCF_963556715.1. Classification (NCBI taxonomy): domain Eukaryota; kingdom Metazoa; phylum Arthropoda; class Insecta; order Lepidoptera; family Tortricidae; genus Cydia; species Cydia fagiglandana. The sequence continues at coordinate 3,317,758 of NC_085956.1, forward strand.
TTTCACTCAGATACAAAATGTCTAACAAGAAAACAACTTTAAGTTGTGCAATGATAATGGCGGCCACTAAGTCATGTAAAATAATTTAGGCCGATTACGCTGATGAAGAACGATGAAATCTAGTGCACAGAAAATTTTTTCGTGCAGTATGTTAGGTTTACATACAAAACTATCGATGGGCTTTTGAAATATTTAAGTTTTCAACATTTTATAAAATCAAAATGCATATATTTGCTTGTAATTGAGTGTTGTAATTGAATATTTGTGTGTGTGAGTGTATTGACTTGATCAAAAATATTGTTTTATTTTGAATATTAGCACAATGAAGTACCGTGCGATGGCACCATTCAAGATATAACAACTTAAATTATGCAATTTCATATTTAGCATCTCGTTATAATGAAAGAAAATGGCGGCACAACCTTATGGTATTGATAGTACTTTACAAGTGATTTTAACTATTTGGTCGCAATTTGGTATCTATTTTAAGTAACATTTACCTAAAATTAGTAGCTAAATCAACATAAATTCGACGACCTAAAGGTCTCCGTATAAGAAATAATTACGGCCCAAATACACCTAAAATGTCTTATTAGTACATTTGACCTATTGGTCAGACTTTGCAGTTATTTTTACCTAATATTTCGACTTATTTTCAACCATTAAGTCCCTGACTTTATGGTCCCCGTATAAGAAATAATTACGTCGCATATACACCTAAAATGCCTTATTAGTACATTTGACCTATTGGTCAGGGTTCGAAGTTAATTTTACCTAATATTTCGACAGATTTTCAACCATTAAGTCCCTGACTTCATGGTCTCCGTATAAGAAATAATTACGTCGCATATACACCTAAAAGGCCTTATTAGTATATTTGACCTATTGGTCAGGGTACGAAGTTAATTTTACCTAGTAATTCGACATATTTTCAACCATTAAGTCCGTGACTTCATAGTCCCCGTATAAGTAATAATTACGTCGCAAATACATCTAAAATACCTTATTAGTAGATTTGACCTATTGGTCAGGGTTTAAGGTTAATTTTACCTAATATTTCGCCTTATTTTCAACCCCTACTAAGTCCCTGACTTCATGGTGTATTTATGAAGTGAAATTTACGTTTTATTATCCCTATATTTTGACTTGAAAGTAAAAGTGTACAATACGTAAAATAATTAGTGACTTAGGACGTAATTTTCACTTAAATTGGTAAAACCTTCTTCGAGCCTAGGAAAAAATACTTAAAATGTTTGCTGGGATGGCTTACAATGATGATGACAAACGATATTATTGAAATTGATTTTATGGGAAACAAAGTTTCTGGCACGTGACTAATATAGTAAACAATAAGTATTGCATATGTAATTATGGGAAACAATATAATGGCTGTTGACTATTATGGCAAGTGAAATTATGGCAAATGAAATTCTGGCAAGTGGGTGTATACCCCATCAGATATATCGGAGCGGCCGAGGTGCTCAAAAATATCTCAACATGCACTCTAAACAAAGTGAGTGAGTGAGTAGTGAGTGAGTGAGTAAGTGAGTAGTGAGTTATTAACGTCATATTTTCATCGATATTTGACATTAGGTAATGATGACAGTGCAAATGCCATGCAGAGTTGACTTGGGCCGGCTCTATAGTTCGTTTTTTTAGCATTAGAAAGAGCTCCGCAGAAGCAAGCGTGCAGTTTTTATCAGGCTCGTTAATTGTTAATAATTATTAAATTATCTAATGTAGCATGGTCAATACATGTAATTTACTTCAAATTGTTACCGCTAAAAGTGCCAGATTTAGAACCACAAGCGAACTTCTGCGAAGTTCTTTCTAATGCTAAAAAAACGGACTATAGTCAATGTAGGTATGTAAAATATCTCTAAAAAAATAGAGTTAGACCATGATATGTCTGCAACGATTTTGATAGCACACGCAGTGCGAGTGTTATTTTAAACGTCAAACTTCTGTGACATTATGGCATATAAATAACACTTGCACTGCGTGTGCTACCAAAATCGTTGCAGACTTTTCTTCGTCTAACTCTACCTCGTTCTATAAATTATAAATTTTATTTATGTTGTTTTGCACTAACACTAAATTTAAGTATGTACCAAACCTGTTACTAACATAATATGGGACTAGTCCTGAAATAAATATTATTCATTCATTCATTCTACCGCTCTACCATAGAACCGCGAGCAGGCGTGGCTCACTTCGCGATTTCGTCGCGTCGCAACAAGTAGCTACAAATACATCCGTCCCACACCAATTTTGGTGGCTAGCCATAAGCCGCGCGTGGCGCTGTCGCCACCTAGCGGTCATATGTGACGTTCAACAGAAAAGGTACCTTATGGTGGCCGGCGCTTACGTAGCATAGTGCCGCAAAATATTGGAGCGGCGTTAATAATAGCGTAAGCGCCAACCGCCATAAGGCCCATAAGGTACCTTTAGCCGTGGGACGTCACATATATGTCCTAATCGTAACAGACGCGTTTTGTTAGAGAGTGAATCTTAGTACTTTTATTTATTCTGTGCCGCGAGTCCATAACGCTACGTCTTACGTAGGCGAACAACGCGCGAACGCGGCGCGGCGCGGCGCGGCGAAATCAATCCTTTGATGCCCATAGAAATGTCCTACGTAAGCGATCTCGTTGCGAACGCGGTGCGGCGCGATTTGCACGCGAATGTCAGGCGGCGCGGCGCGGCGCGGCGCGGCGGCGGCCGCTTTCGCCGCGCCGCGCCGCGCCGCGTTCGCGCGTTGTTCGCCTACGTAAGACGTAGCGTAATTCGATCAATGAACGAATATTTCCTATAGTATGCGCTTGCGCAACCATTCTTGATCTTCGCTCGTACTGTAGGGCCGTTACGTCACATATGAATGTTCGACACATAACAAAAGATAATGGGGTCGGCAACTGTTATAGGTTTGCATAGATGGCGCCATCGTAGCTTGTCCCAAAGAGTATTATGGCTTGCCCCTTTTTCTACGAGATTTGGCTTAAAAAGCTCTAATATTCCATTAAAAAAACAAAATTTTGACATAATTCTAGCCATTCTAGGGATTGACCATGGTATAATAATATACTCCGCCTGGTGCTCTCTTCCAGTCTTTTCGTGGTCACGTGACTGACACAAGCCTACGTCATCATGCGACAGCGCTATAAAAACTTATCCCTCAAAGGGATAAGTTCGCCTTTGTACTTCTTGCTAATTGTATGTTATTTTTAATATGTCTTTTTGTACAATAAAGAGTTTACTACTACTACTACTACTACTACTATATGATAATATGCGATATCGCTATATACTTATAGCGGCCATGTTATACATTGTGTCACTCTGGGAAGAGAAGACCATGTTTTATTAGACTATGGGATTGACAGGGCAAGTTATGGTGGCGCCATCTGCTCCTCGTAAGGCCCAAAGTCCTACCTATAGTACTTATTCAGTTCGATGAAATTTAAATCATATCCAATTGGAACAGAGTTGCATTTGTTTCGCGTCGTTCAATTTTTATGCAAAGCAAAATCAACTCTATTTCTTACAGTATAGGTTCAAATTGCAATGGCAAATTTTGGATATTATTTGTATGGCTGGGCCTTAGAAGGATATACTTTGAACGGCCAACCCCATCTATTGTCAAAATTGTGCGTGTCAAAAAAGTTTTTTAATTTTTTATTTGTTATTTAGGAGGCAAACGAGGACACGAATCGCCTAATAGTTAGCGATTACCGTCGCCCATGGAAACCCAACACCATCAGAGCGATTGTATATGCGTTGCCGGCTTTTAAGATGGGAGTACTCTCTTCTTCTTGAAGGTCGAGTCGGCTCAGGCGAGAATTCAACAGTTTAGCTTAGCAGGAAAGGAAGTGTATGATGTAACTCATAGTCACAGACAGACAGTCAGACTGGCAATATCGACTCATATGTAGTAATCCAAAAGACTTAGCTTCTTTTTTAGGGTTCCGTACCCAAAGGGTAAAACGGGACCCTATTACTAAGACTCCGCTGTCCGTCCGTCCGTCCGTCCGTCTGTCACCAAGCTGTATCTCACAAACCGTGATAGCTAGACAGTTTAAATTTTCACAGATGATGTATTTCTGTTGCCGCTATAACAACAAATACTAAAAAGTACGGAACCCTCGGTGGGCGAGTCCGACTCGCACTTGTCCGGTTTTTAGGGCTCGCCTCATCTCTTGACGCCTAAAAGGCTAAAAACCTATTTTACTAATGAAATAGCTAGGCTTTTAGCCTTTTAGGCGTCAAGAGATGAGGCGAGCCCTAAAAAAAGAGTTAAAAGGCTTGGCAGCCGTATTAGAACAATGAGATACGTCAAATACTAGATATTGAAACGATATGGATTAGATATGTCAGTGTCAAACAAGTGTCAAAATTGACATTTCTTCAAACAAAAACGTCACTTTTGACACTTGTTTGACAGTGACATATCTATTCCATATCGTTTCAATATCTAGTATTTGACGTATCTCATTGTTCGAATATGGCTGCGAGTCTTTTGGATCACTACTCATATGGTCCAAGATGGTAAGAATCTTTCCTCCCTAACGTTACGGCGCTGCGCTTGCGCAAGTCTTGTTGATCTTCGCACTTACCGTAGGGCTCTTACATCACGCGTGTACACTCGGCCACTCTTAAAATATAACACTTTAAACTCTCGCGTTTTGTACACATAAGTATTTATTTAAAGGGGCCCGCTGATTAACAGTCCGCCGGACGGTATCTGCCTGTCAGTTAGAACAAAATTATGACAGTTCCGAACAACTGACAGGCCGATACCGTCACAAGCCGGCGGCCGGCGGACTGTTAATCAGTGGGCCCCTGAAGCCGAGCACTGACTAACAGTCCGCTGGACGGTATCGGCCTGTCAGTTGTTCGGAACTGTCAAAATTTTGTTCTAACTGACAGGCAGATATCGTCCGGCGGACTGTTAATCAGTGGTCGGCTTCTTAAATGAACGGGCCTACCGCGATATTTCATAATTGTTTTTACCTTAAGCCCCCATTCGCACGACAGCTTTTTCAACGCGCGTTACGCTACGTCTTACGTAGGCGAACAACGCGCGCCGCCTGACATTCGCGTGCAATTCGCGCCGCATCGCGTTCGCAACGAGATCGCTTACGTAGGACACTTCTATGGGCATCAAAGGATTGATTTCGCCGCGCCGCGCCGCGCCGCGTTCGCGCGTTGTTCGCCTACGTAAGACGTAGCGTTACGCTACGTCTTACGTAGGCGAACAACGCGCGAACGCGGCGCGGCGCGGCGCGGCGAAAGCGGCCGCCGCCGCGCCGCGCCGCGCCGCGCCGCCTGACATTCGCGTGCAAATCGCGCCGCACCGCGTTCGCAACGAGATCGCTTACGTAGGACACTTCTATGGGCATCAAAGGATTGATTTCGCCGCGCCGCGCCGCGCCGCGTTCGCGCGTTGTTCGCCTACGTAAGACGTAGCGTTAAATAAGCGTTTGAATCTGTCCACACTCTAAATTCGACTTAACGACCAAGGCTTAAAGTCGAAAATCCAACAACGCTTGATAAAAAGCGCCACCGCTGTCGTGTGAATTAATACACATGTATCCATTTGTGTCACTCCAGCGCTTTTTTAACGCGCGTTGTAAAAGCGTCCGTGGGAATGGGGGCTAAATTCTGACGTTTCACCACCACACTTGACCACAGCTGGTGCAACACGGCTGAAACGTCGGAATTTACCATATCTCGGAATTGTCGGAATTTACTATTTCGTTTAAATAAATATCTACTGCCAATTTTGGCTTGCTGGCGTATCATCCTAATCATCATCATATCAGTCAGAGGACGTCCACTGCTGGACATAGGCCTTCCCTAGAGAGTGCCACAATGACCGGTCTTGCGCCACCCGCCTCCAGCGGACACCCGCGACCTTTACCAGGTCGTCAGCCCACCTTGTGGGGGTCTACCCACGCTGCGTCTTCCGGTACGTGGTCGCTCGAGAACCTTTCCGCCCCAATCAAATTATTGGGTGAAAATACAGGGCAGGTTGGTAAATATATGTTGTCATCATCATCATTTTTTTTCATCATTTCAGCCTATTTACGTCCCACTGCTGAGCACAGGCCTCCTCTCATGCGCGAGAGAGCTTGGGCTATAGTCCCCACGCTAGCCCAATGCGGATTGGGGACTTCACATACACCTATGAATTTCTTCGCAGATGTATGCAGGTTTCCTCACGATGTTTTCCTTCACCGATGTATGTTGTATATGTTGCTAACTGTACATGCGTGCGCCTGTATGCGCCGAGGCTACTAAACTGTTTAGTGTAGTTTTAGCAAACTGTTGATGAACGGTAGCAGTTTTAACCTATAAGGTAAACGTACTGGTGCTCGACGCGGTCCCAGTACATGTCATCTTGAAACTTAAGTAACTGTCAATAGAGGTGACAGCAAGGTGTCATATATAGGGCATTAGCATGTCGTGTACTAGTACGTTTCATCATCATCATCATCTCAGCCATAAGACGTCCACTGCTGAACATAGGCCTCCCCTTTTTTTGGGGGGTGAATGCCATAATCGCCACGCTTGGCAGGCGGGTTGGCGATCGCAGTCGAGTACACCGAATTTGAGGGACGCTGCTGCCCGTCCACCGGGTGGTCTTGGACGTGGTTTAAGGACATACCCGGGTCCTGGACGTAGTTTAAGGACATACCCGGGTCCAGGGTCCGGGTCCGGGTTTTAGTACGTTTACCTTACCTATAATATTATTATTGTGTGACTTTATTGATGAAGAAATACAAACTTATATACCTAACATTATGTGCGTCTATAAGTACTTTAAGATCTATGTTTGATAGCCATTCCCTGGCATCCGCAGTTATACCTACTTATGATTAAAGGTTTCATTGATAATTCAATACTTTGGAAACATAACAAAATGGCGCCATGAATTATGATTAATTGTGAAAATGATACTAGTATTAACCTTTCCCGTAATCGGTTAAAAAAGGGCTTTTAGCACTGTTGTCAAAATGTATGGGTTGCGCTTGCGCTGTCATGAAGGCAACATGTTGTCAAGTTATATTAACACTTGACAATAATGAAGTTAAAAGGTACTAAACTGAAGATAGGTTATAAGTTAGTATAATACACAAAGAAAACGCGCGATCACATACAAAGATAACTAGGTAGGTATAAATATACACATAGGTCAAGAAAAAGCGCAATATGATTAGAAGGTCCCTTGTAAAATTCATGACAAATGACCACATTAATTGCAAGAAATGCCATTAAATAACATTCTAAGCATTCAATTCAAGTAATATTCTACAATATGTAACTATAATATAGCGAATTATTTCAAATATCGAACTGACACGTTTGTCACATCCGCAGTTTTGACGCGCAACGCGCTCACAGATAGAACGACCTTGTGTCGTGCTATTCAACTTGTGACATACTTTTGAGTTGGCTTCACGCCGCAACCTACCTCAAGCGAATACCAACCATAACAAAACGTAGTAAGGTCGATAATTTAACAGCGTAAATTTGGATTTTGTTTTAATTGAGCCGGTCACAATGCTAGGCGTCCTGTCGCGAAATTTCGAAATTCGAATTTTTACTTTTTCTCGGTGTAATTAAGGGCTTTCTTTTTAGGCTGCCAGTCCAGTTTTGTGTTTTAATGTTGTCTCTGTATCGTTATGTTGGTTCACCGTATTCGTTGAGATATTTCACCTTTTATAGGTAAGTATGTGGTTTATTTAATATTTATCTACCTGCGTGAATTTATATTAATAATACTTCATATACAAATTATATTTGATGATTCACTTTGGACCTACCTTGTACGTAAACAATGTATGTTTTGAAAGTGTATTTTTAAATAACTATGGCTAGATATTAGACTAGACATCAGTTATTTTGCTAGCGCATAGCAAGTAGTAGTTGACAATAGAACAATTTTGTATTAGTTATTGTAGTACAAAGTTCTTAGACATAATTCAAAGCTTATCGTTGCCTTATCGGTATAGAAATTTACTATATATCTATTTTATTGATAAGTTCTTGTTTATTTATTTCAAAAACTAAACAAACTGACTATAATCTAACAAACCAATTTGTCAGTCAAAAGGCTCTACTCTTCTTCTTCTACCTAGCGTTATACCGGCCTTTGCCAGGGTCCGCTTTCCTACTTGCTTTCCCCACTTTGCGCGATCCTGGGCATCGTCTCGTGTAAAAACGGCTCTACTATAAAATGTTAAGGTGGCCACTGACGAGCCTTCCAACAGTCCAAATAGCGTGGCTGTAATCCAAAATCGGTCCGTGAATGTCAAAAACGTACAATGTTTAATATTAGGATGCCGTCCACTTGGATGAATCCATTGTAACGGCATCCATTTGGAAGGCTCGTCAGTGCCCTGCTTTATCCTAAATTTTTCATATTTGCCGCCTTTTCTACCATAGATGATAAAATAAATATTCTAATTTTAAAAAGGTTACAAATATACATTTGCGCGTACCATCGGCGCTTCTACGCAACATCTCACACTAACTCGTATGAAAACATGCTAACTCCAAATTCAGCCACGCGTAAAAATAAGTTTGTCAATCGAATCATTGTCGATACAGATTTCCTTTAAAACAATTAGTTGTCAAAGTGAAATCGACCTTTGGCCGTGGATTGAGAAACCGTTGTCGTTTGGCAGTGAGGCCTTTTTACAAATTTTCGCAACTTCCCTTCAAGGTTAGATTGATTAGTTTTTTTTAACTGTCAAAGCGAAACCGAGGTAATAGGGTTAGGCCCTGAAGGTTGTTCGATGAAACTTTTAATCTACTTATATGCCCAGGTTTCCTTGGATTATTAATTACTAATTTATAGGTTATAGCCTGGACAATTATTTTCAATAAAAGTACCACGTGAAATCCGGTAAATTAAAAATATTTATGAGATATTTTTCCTATATAATGTTAAAAATATTATATATTTAAAACATATAATAAAATATATTTTTAGTTTTACTATAAATATTTATATTAAAAATAATATATTTTTTTAGAACGCCATATGACTACTTGACTCATGTTCACTGATATATGTTTTAAAATTTAATACGTACTGTATTTTGTTTATAAGTATCTTTTGAATACATCTAACTAGTTTTTAGGTTGCTGGATTGGACACTATATGTGTCTAAAGTTAAAACGGCCGTTTTTGTTTTGAGTTCATAGATCGACGAATCCAGCAACATAAAAACTACTTTGATGTATTCAAAATGTACTTAAATACATAATACAGTACGTAGCGGCCCCCTTTTATAAATATCTTTCTTTTAAATAATCACGATTATTTAACAGTGGCGCTAGTGTGCGCGATTACACGTTGATGGGCTCTTGAACGTCAAACTTCAATGACGTACTTAAAAATAACACTTGCACCGCGTGTGGTATCAAAATTGTTACAGACTTCTCTTGGCCTAACTCTAACCAGGGGTGCGAAACTCCTGACTTCGGACAAACTCGGCTCCGCTCGGCTCAGCATTGCTCCGAGCAATTATTAGGGTTGGCACCACTTGACTTCCTTTTGCGTGCACGACCACAGACAGATAAAATATTCACTTGATTTTTGACAACCCTAAATAGCCGAAAGGGATAGTGCCATATATTAGAAAGGGCCAGCATGATTCGACCATGAACCGCTGTCAAACTTCGTTTTTGTAGGAAGATTCCTTTCTGTACGATAGTACTATTAATTATAGTGATGTAATTCAAGATGGAAACGGGTTGATGCTTTGAATCGCGTGAAAAGCGTCAATCAAAGCTTCCGCCTCTCAATGAGTTAGGTACAGCCGCCATCAGATATATCGGAGCGGCTAAGGCGCTCACAAATATCTGAACGCGCCTCTATTGTCAGGGCGTTAGAGTGCGTGTTCAGATATTGTGAACACTTCGGCCGCTCCGATATATCTGCGACTGTACCTACGGAGTTCCGTGCCTAAACGGAGGCAAGGGGATCTATTAGAGCCATCACTGGCTGAAAATAGGATTGTTAGATATGTCAGGCCATTCAGGATTTATTAGGGTGGTTTTGTCATCCGTACCTCAAACCCCGGCTCGTACCAATGAGTATATCGGAACTTATGTACGAAATATCATTTGTGACGTCCCACGGGCAAAGGTACCTTATGGCGGGTATGGAGTTATGCATACCCCAGTAATCTACAATAAATAAGCTATCGATAACACAAAAGATCAACCTTCTAAGTTGCGTAGTTACAGAGATATGATTTTTTGAAAATAATGTTGTGAAATGAGCAACTTTACGATAGAGAAGTTTTAAGTTTAGCCGCCTAAAAAACTATGTTCCTGAAGTAAGTTACATAGTTGACTACAAATAATAATACCTTATATATCTGAGATTAAAAAAATGTTGCGACTTGTTCTGTAATGCAAATAGAAACCTTTGATATCGACTGATTTATGTGTATACTAACCAATCTCTTGAAAATAAAGTTTTATTTCATTTTCACGATTGATTGCAATGAGCTCTCAAGATTTTAATTGTATCTATTAGAAAACGACACTGAGAGACAGTTTAAGCAAAAAGCAATACCTATTTAGAGGTGAAAATGTATTTTCTGACTTTTTCATATAAAATCAGAAAATTGAATATTTTTACTTTTAATGTAACACACAATCAATTTTTCTGAGCACATATGAAAGAAATTCTGTCATTCAAATGAAATAAATCCTAAAACCCCAAGTAAATACTATATTTAACCCCTTATGCCACTTTAAACTTACATAACAATTACAGTATTTGCTCCATACATTTACGAAAAGGTACCTTATGGAAATAAATCTAATAATACATCACTACAAAACATCAATCACATTGAAGTTTATCTTTCATGAATAGAAAATATTAATTTACATTAAACTGCCACAAATTTAATTAGTTCTTCGTCATAATAATCTTAAAAAAGACCAATAATTTGTATGTAATGAAAAGGTACCTTGTGGTTAAGTTACATGATGAGGCATGATGATGATGGAACAGTTAGGATAAACTAATAATATTTTGGGGTAAAGATGGTATAAATAGTCTATTTCTTATCAATAATATATTTTGGTTGCCATTGAAGACAAGCGGCATTGAGGTTCAATGACCTCAGATATTCCATAAGGTAATGCGTCGGGTATTGGCATTTTTCAGCAAACCAATGGCTGATTTATTGCATGCGACCAAACCAAATGAAGATTATACTAGTTAAGAAAGACTTGACGAGAGTAACTTTGGTATAATAGCAGGCTACTTGGATTTGTAATGTCGGTCGATGTACGGTTATAATATTTGCTAGGCGCCCCAACCAGAACTGAAATTATCAAATTAGTTTTGCAGAATGCTAATACAGTTCTCTACCAAACTTCTTTTCCCATATTGACTAGTTTTTTTGGGAATTTTCAATCTTTTTTCCATAAGGTACCTTTTCGACTAAACTCTGAGACGACATTACTAGGCTTATAACTAACTTATAACAAAAATAAAAACAGGTAAACAAACGTTACGCATTAAGGTTTCAGATCACACAATAAAAAGAAATTGATCATTTTTTCACCTCTTTACAAAACATTTCATATCTCCGAAACTAGAAACCCTCATAAGGTACCTTTTCCCGTGGAACGTCACATTTGATATTTACCAGTTGCTTTTCGGTGAAGGAAAACATCGCAGGACTGCCATCTGAACTTCCAACTTCCAAAATTAGGCCTTATTGGTATTAGTCCGGTTTCCTCACGATGTTTTCCTTCCTTCTTTCGATGTTCACCGAAAAGCAGCTGGTAAATATCAAATGATATTTCGCTTTCGTAAATTCTAGTGCCTATGTGAAATCATGGAATTAGTAGTTGTGAAGCGGACCCTATTAGGCTCCCATGAGCCGTGGCAATATGCCGGGATAACGCGAGGAAGAAGGAAGGGTTCCGTACCTTAAAAGGAAAAAACGGAACCCTTATAGGATCACTTTGTTGAGTTTGTTGTCCGTCCGTCTGTCTGTCAAGGCCCTTTATCTCGGGAACGCGTGGAGATATCTAGTTGAAATTTAAACCTCAGGTCTACGGCCCCTTGTAGCTGTGAAAAACAAACTTAATCAATCAAAGTATAGATATTTTTGGGCGCCTTGACCATGGAAGACCAACTCTCAGGTACCAGGCGCTCATAGCCATGTGACACGTCGCACGTTAGGTTCGGCGCGAGAAAAAGTTGCCTGGCCAAGACCCATATAGCGTGCGAGCGGACGCGGCAGTCTTGATACTTGAGCTGCACAAACATAGGGCCATTATATAAGAAATAAGAATAAGAATAATATTCAATTAAAAATATCCAAAATTATAACAATCATAATACACTTAAATAGTACTTAACTAATGTAAATATACGAATATGGTTTTAAAAAGTAAACAATCTTTATTTAGCATATATTATATACCTATGTATCGTATAAGGGCCGATATTTATTTTGTTGTGGATTTATTTTTCGTTAGATTTTGTTAAAATTTTATTAGTTTGAAGAGCTTATCCTGGGTGGAATAAATACGAAATCACAAGAAAAAAACGGCTTATAAATGTAATAATTTTATAAAAAAATGTATTTCTGTGGGAGATTTCATAACGTATTTTGTTTCATTGGTGTCATCTATTTCTGGTTGAACGCATACATTGCTAAGCTACGGTTGTAGCCAACAACATGAGTTTTCTGGTATGTAGCAAAAATACTTCGTAGAGACGAAACCACAATGTGTTGTAATTAGGAGATCAAATTCACACTTATATTTTGATATCACAATGATCTAAATAATGTAATTTTCTTATAAATCGTTCGTGCGTCTCGCTTTCGCTAATATATGTACGGACATGTACGGAAAATAATGAGTGAAATGGACTAGCGAATGATAACTAAAAATGGTTATGTAAGTGTGTTTAGCATCTAAGTTTTAAGCCTATGTTTTAAACCATTTGTATGAGCGCTGGTCTAGCAGTTCATATATATATATATGGCTTTGGCAACAGTGGGCGTGGGTTCGAGTTCGAACAAAAGCTACAAGCCTACGAGATAACTGAAGATATTAAATCTGATTTGCAAAATATCATTTGATATTTGCCAGTTATTGCCCGCGAAGGAAAACATTATAACGAAACCGGATTTTTATTAAATTTTAAATAAATAATAGTTTGCCTGTGAGTTAGAATGATAGAAATTACTTCTGTAAAAACCAGTGCCTGTGCCAAATCTAAACCAAAGTGGACTTGCTACAATGAGGAAGTTTTATAACATTTTACTTAATTCTTACTTATTTATTGTTGCAATTTTAGTTTCAGAATTTATATATAAATACGTTAATACGTAAGTGTATGTACGATTAGAACATAACCATAACCCAGCAAGAGCTACAACTCAAGTACTTGTAACCAATATTTATCCATCATTATCTATAAATATTTAATTAAGTACATTCAAAAACGTCACCTGTCAGTGTATAATTGGCACTTTGACTATTATCAGCCTATTTAAGGCCCGATTTAGGTAGTTATTAAGCCCTAGATGGCTGAAAACGTTAATAAGTGGAACAATTTAACCCAGGATTATTACGAAAAATTATGTAGGTTTCAGTTTATATACTTAGATGAAAATTATATAAATTATGTTCACTAATTACCTATATTACATTAAAAAAAAGTAAGAAATATAAGCTATATACGACATCTTTTGCATTAGTTATCTGGATTTATGAAATTCGCCATTAATTATTGTTTAATGCTAAAAGACTATCATAATTTAAATTGAGTTGACGTATTATTTATAACTAATAGGTAATACACATATGCAATATTTATTTTAACTCTGTTATAAAACAGGTTTTTATCAAGAAAAGGTTGTAGGTAAGCGTTGGTCGCCGATCGGTTAGGTGTCACAAGGCCTAGTTTCCCCTTTGGATTGGATGTTGGAAGGTCAGATAGCAGTCGCATTCGTAGAAACTAGTGCCTGTGTCAATTCTTGGAATTAGCCGAGTGGAACCCCAGGCTACCTGTAAGCTGTGGCAAATTACTGGGACAACACTAAGAAAATGGTGATTATAAAAAAGATTCTTTGTAAAGTTTCCTTGAGTAGCAATTTACTCTTTAATTTATGTATTCGCTAGGAGGCGTTTCTTTGAAGGTTAATAAAATTGAGATATTCAAATTTATACTTCTCGTGCCTATTTAGGTACAAAGGGCACATACGCCTTTTTACGAAAATAAATCCAATCACACAAACATTCTCTATTTTTTTAGGCAATTAATATTACCCCAAAAAAGGGATGAACATATTTTCTTATTGATTGACTGACAAAATTGATTCACTCAAGGGACATTCGTACAAACGCATTTTATTTCGTATATTACCAACACCTTTGCAACGTTTAGTCGATGATTATTTTACTGAACATTTTTACCTCCAAAAATCTTTAGAAAATTCGTGTTTTTATACGGGACAGTAAAAGGCAATTTCGTGGAATGCTCCCAGTAAATTTTTTTATTTTTTTGCATCAGTCATGTTGCTCAATATTTCACTTCGATTAAGCACCAAGACTGTCGCAGCACGCTGCTCGTATGATAGCGCATGCGTACATGCAGGCGGTGCGTTGCACCGAGCCTCGTTTGGACGCGAGCAAGGCAAGTTGTTTAGTAGAATAGTAACGCATTCATGCGTTAGAGGGAGCAAGTGATATTGCTATCTCATTCTACCGCATGGCTGCGTCCCTCGGACTGGCCGGTGCTGGACCATTGTGTACAGGGGCCTTTATGCTTTAAATATAATTTTTGTAATACGTTTGTATGAAATGTAGTTTTAGTTTGCCATGAATAAATGTAAAAATTCTTATTCTTACTATAGATATTTAAAGTACCAATAACATTGGAGCATGCGTATAAGAAATGACAGTCGAAGAAGCGTTTAGGTCACTCGAGCAGGTGCAACTGGAAAGTTCTAAAAAGTTATTGACAGTAATTTAGTGATTTGGAAATTTATTTTCCTGACAATGCCAAGTTTTTAAATCTCGCAGCAGATGTATTAAACGGGGAAAATATATTATACATGATTATGTTTATGCAGTCATGTTTTTTTTTTAATTTTGTGACCACGTCACGGAATATTAGTACATAATAATCAATCGAATCAGCTTAATAGGAGAAAGTTCAAAATACCGTCCTCGTCATTGTACGGTTGCATTGTAACTATTGTAAGGAACCGGTAGGTATTGTGTTCAAAGTGAGTGAAGTGTGAACGAATGATTATGGTTTTAATTAGTCATTTCTGTTGTGTAAAATTACGAATAACTCCGGCTAAAACTAAGTGAAAAGAAAAAGGAAAAAGAAATCAATACGTAACTTCCTTGACTTTCAGAATAAGTTGAGATTACATTATATACAGTCACCTGCAATAATATGTGACTCTTCGAAGGCCGCAAAAATATGGACATACTCTTATGGCTCTACACTACAAATAAGATCGTGTCAGATATTTTTGCGGCCTTCGTTGTGTAACAAATTATTGC